>NC_091493.1:34122788-34423343 GCF_947461875.1 Haliaeetus albicilla | reverse complement strand
AATGGGCTTTCCCACCACAAACCAGTAGCAACGGGCTTTCCCTTTGCATGGATGGTGGCAGTTGTAATGAGAGAGCTGGGTCGAAAGTTAGTTCAAACAGTGCACTTTGTGCCTGGAGCTCCAAATGTTCCTTCTCTAGCAGAGAAAAGGAAATATGGTGTTGAGGTCTCCCGTTGCCCTGAAGCTGGGGACACTCTCTCTCTATGTCTGTGCCTTGTTCTTTAGAAGTGACTGGTTTTCTGTGGTTATGTATGTGCTGGGTACTTAAACCAACAGGGTCTTGCTCCAGAAGTTCTTAAGTATATGAAGTCTGCCTGATGTATATTCCCTGGCAGTAAAGAAGGAGGCACTGAAGACCAGAATTATGAAAGAGAAGGTGACTAGGTATACTTATCATTTAAAATGCATCATCTTTTTTGCTCTTTAATTAATTCATTAATTACAAATTAGCTTCCAGGATTTCATAGTAGGAAGCTTTATAATTATCTAATCTTAACTCCTGTGTAACGTACCAAAGAACTGTGCCTTAATTCACTCTCCATAACTGATGGTGGATATAAAGAAGAGATTCAGTCGGGAATATTACTCTATCAGGACTAATTTCTCTGCAAGTTGTGATACCATATGGTACATTTAACCAGGAATACAGCAGATTCCCAGAATTGGAAAAAAATTTAAATCAAGACTGGGAGATCTCTCTTTAGCTGCTCTAATTTCATTGATATGAAGCACATTAGTCTAATCATAACCTTGGACCGAATTTTTTGTTACTGGCCTTTCTGAAGTAAACCTCTGTGATTTCTGGTTTTAAGAACTCTTGGTTTCCTGCCCAGAAGCCGGCCATGCTGGGAAGCCTTACTGAAGTCTTTTATTTGTTTAGCATATTTACCAGTACCTGAGTGTAATAACACAGAATTTTTATCCTGTGAACACAACTCTTAGACTTCTGGTGCTCCAAATGGGAATGTCCTGCTTCTCTGAGAGGACAAAATATGTCTCTTTAGAAAGCAATCCAAAATAATTTGCCTTTGGGTATAAGAGCTGTAGTAGTGTTGGAAGGTCTCAGACCGTAGCCTTGCAGTAAGCCAGTTTTATCAGAGTCATGGTAGCAATTTTATTTGAAGAAATTTAAATTAATCTCTCTAAAAAAAAAAAAAAAAAATTAACAAGTCCAAATCTTAATTAAATGCTATATTTTAAATTCTGTGAATAATATTGTTTAAGAAACATTTAATCATTGTATTTTCTTGTTTAGGATTAGCTGTTTAAAGACAAAAGACTCTAGGCTCCAATTAACTGCTGCCAAAAATTAATTTAAGTAGCCTAATTGACAACTTGCTTTAAGCTACATAAAATCTTGGCATAAAACTTATTGTCAAGGGAAAAATATTCCTAATTTATTACTTTATTATAAATGAAACTATTGACCAAAGTGCACTTGCTCTACTGCAGCTGTTATGTAAAACAACAATATGTAGATGACAACGATAATGAGTCCTTGTCCTTATGTGTAAATACAAGTTGCTTTAAAATTGCGCCGGCTGTTAATGACTGTTCGGTGCCACCAGGCTAGAGAAGAGCTGCGGAAGAGGCAGAAATCTTGTTTTCAGGCAGCGCTACTGGATCCCAGCCCTTTCTCCGCGACGCCTAACCTGTCGTGCAATCCTCGTGGAGGTGAGGCCGGGCTCCTGACGGCCTTCGGACAAAGCCTGCGAGCCCGTTCTGCTCACGGTGAAAACTGAGCCCGACCGCCTGCCACCTCTATGCAAAAGAGAAACGTAAACTGTTCCACATGTGGGAGCAGAATGTGATCGCTGTGGGGAGAAGGTAGCAAGGCTATTAAATGTAAAACCAGGGCTGAACAATCAAAATACTTGTCCGCGAGTGTGCGAGATACTCGGATATCTGTGAACAGGGAGAGAAAATTAAAAGCTGTAAGTACATACTGTAAAGCTCTTTAGTTTCTTGTTTATGGTCGCAATGGGCCAACTTTCAAAGCCACTTCTTGAAACGTTGCCCGTGGTTTTCCACCTGCAAGTAGTTAGACACAGAAGTCCTGTTATTTTCTGCACTGGCACAGCTAATTTGCATCCCTGAATACCCAGCTGATTTACAGAGGCATTAGTGCCTGCGTGGGGCACGGTTTCCCCGCCGACCCCTCGGTGTGCGCGGAGCTGGAGCGAGCGGCAGCCCGCTCCCCGCGCACACCGCCGAGCGGTGCTGTACCTTCTGCCATTTGGCTTTTCCACTTGCTGTTCCTTGCCGGCCATCCGTCTCGACCTGCTGCGACGTGAGCCCACCTCTTCAATGCAACGGCAGCCACGATATTGTGCGTTTTCCTCTTAGGACTGCGAAAAATGATTGCATCAGGAAGGTAGCTTACTGGTGTGCAGCTTTTCCAAGGAGCCTCTTTGAAGGCTAAAAAGGTTGCTTGGAAAATATAGTATCTTGGCTCAATTTTCATTGTCTAGGCACATTTCATTTCAGAAAATCACAAGCTACCAACCCAGCCATGTCATTGCGATTTTTCAAGCATTTTCTTTTTGTGCGTGTGTGTTTTATATCTCGGTGAAGTCACATCCCCCCCAGGCTATTGGAACAAAGCTCAGCTGAGAGCTGAACGTACTGAACGAGAGGAAATTACAAAAGGAAAAGCTAATGTTGAAAACCATTAGTATGGGCACTTCTCCCACAGCCTCCGTGAACCCTGGAGCGGCAACCTAAGCTCACTCCGAGAGGCACGCCGGCTCCGAGAGATGCACAATGTCCAGTCTGGCTGAGAACCTGCGAAAGCAAAACCCTCCCAACCAACAGCACAGCATCCATTAAGCCAAAGAGATGCTTTTGAAAAGCTCCCAGGGCACTGTGACCCTTCACACCCTTCCTCCACCGAACAAACTGTTTAAAGACCGAGATGTGCTGCAGAGATAACGAGCGCTGAAGAATTTACAGCAGGTGCTATTTGAAGAGACTTCGAACAATGCAGAATTACCTGTGCCCATTTAAGTCCATTAATCTTCTCTTGTAAAAATAGCAATAAACAGTGATTTAGAAGCAGGGAGGAGCGAAGCTGGAAGCCCTGAGGTTAATAGAGAAAGATCAGTGCTTGTGGTTAGTTTTCTTTCTGCCTGGGCAACAAGTGACTGAACTGCTGAAAAATGCAACTGCAGGTACAGCTTAGAAAATACCAGATTACAACTGTTGCGGCTGGTATTATTTAGCAGATATATGACAGGGCTTCAACCAGATTATACTAGGTGCTGTATAAAAACACAAGTAATAGCATCCAGCCCACAGAAAGAGTTTACAAACTGCAAAGCCCCCCATCCCAGATAGACACTGAACGCCCAGGGAAGGCACCGCAATAAAGAGGTCTGCTAAAACAGAGCAACTGCCTGAAATTTGAAGGTAAGCAACAGCGCTTAATCACAATAATTACCACCTGCTTAGCTATTATCTCAGTTGCGGCTGCCTATGTGTCCACAGCATGTACCCTCAGCCTCAGAACAAAGTCTTATTACGATGGATAGGCTCTGGTTTTTAAACTAAAAAAAACCCAGAGACCTGACTAGAGATCACTGGAGCCAAGGGGGATTCTTTTCCACTGCAACAAGCCCTGTGGCATCAGGAACCCATCAAAAAAAGGTGATTTACGCGAATACAGCCGTAGAATATTTTCTTCCTGAATGAAAACAAATGAGCTGGCAAAGTATTAATTTAAAATACTTGACTTGTTAACGAGCGGTATATATTATAAAAGTTGCTTCTGTAAGGCCTTTCTGCCTTTGCTCTGCAGGTGGCTGTGTGTCTGCCCTGACCTGGTATGTGGGTACCTCCCCCAGCGGCTCCTGGACCAGCGTGCGCCGAGCAGAGGGATGCGCTTGCTGCCTTCTGGCTGGGAGATCTCTTGGAAGCAAAGACGGTTGTGAGTCCAGTATGACTGCTGAAATTGTAGCAGGTATTAGTACTCTTCAACAAGTTAGCATTAATTAAAAATGCCCTTGTTTTTCTTCTGCATTAAAAAAAAAAGAATTTCCAAAATAGTTCTTGAAACTATTTTGGTCTGCTTTTTCGTATGAACGAGGGCTTTCTCAGTATCGCTTTAAAACAACTTAGATTAAAACCATTGTTCATCACATTTAAAAACTCACAGAAACAGTTGACCCTTTTAAACCTAGCAAGCTCAAAATAATTATGACAAGACTTTTTCTTTCATTTTTAAGAAGCAATATATGTCTGGGTTTGATCACATTTACGTAGAAAATTGTTGTAACTTTTTTTTGAATGAGGCAGTCATTTCAACAGTAAATGATGAAAATACATAAAAACCTGAGGAAGGAAGGAACTAGCATTATTTAAATATTTTGTAAGATAATAAATACAATTCCTAAAGTGAAGTGGCTGACTAAATACCGATTTAGTCAATTTAAACTTTAGCTAGTGGAAATATTTCCTTTACAAATTACACTCCTTTCTTCCTCCCTCTCCCCTCCCTACGTGCCGAGTATCCTTTATTTCTGGACACCGGGCAACACAATGGAAAGAAAGCGAGACCTGAGCATCCAGGCAGAAAACCAGCCCTTGTACCAGAGCCAGGAGGCGGCCGGGATTCCCGCGCCGCACAATGCCGCGGCGTCAGTGCCACGCCGTGCCGTGTAATGAACCCCAAGTGGCCGCCTTTCACATCTCAAGAGCCGAAACCGGCTGGATGCTGAACACCGCTGCTCCCAGCTCCAGCCTTCAAGTGACTATTTCGCCCAACAATAACACTGAGAAAGGCACAAAGCCCGCTGCTTCTGCCTGGCGCTTTTGGATGCAAACTGGCCAAATATGTTAGGGTCAGCAGGACCACGATGCTCTTTGCTGGCAACTTAAATACAGTCAAGGGGCGGGGGCTGGTGAGGACAGTAAAATTTAACAAAGAGCATTTTCAGAAAGTGCAGGGGAAGGTGGTGGTTTGGTTTTTTTTTTTAATCATCCCTCAAATCTGCAATCTGGGTAACATTTGCAACAAAGCAAACCGTAATTCTGGAAATGGAGAGGCCTCTATCTGTACGGCACAGGTTATTTTGCAACTTTGCTTCTGACTTACCTGAAAAGAATTCCTCTCCCCCGTTACCTGATAAGGAACTCGCCCTCCAAATTTCCCACGAAGAGCAGCAAGCCAGGGGGGGACGATGCGGCGCTCCCCCAGTTTCCTACACTTAAGCTTTCGTCTGTGAAAAATCCTTTTTATTAAAGGCAAACTGCAGTATAATTGAGCTAAATCTCCAGGCTCTGTTGGAGGTAGCAATGCCACGCACAGTTCATTGCAATGCCTGCTGTCCGAGGGATTTTTATGAGATCATATTTCACAAGGAAATAAATTTCCTCCTCCGGTCTGATGCAATCAGTTTACCAAGTGGTAAATAGCTATGTGCTGTTTTGCAAAGTGTTTGCGGATATTCTAGGATGAAAGTTGCCAAAGATAAGATCTTAATCACTGAAATCTGGAGAGCGATTGAGAAAATGGCCCCATAAGGACGTTGGGGCAGGTTCCCTGGAGGAAGCCCAGGCACCCCCTGCAGACACTCAGCACTAGCATGACCCGCAGGAAACTATTTATCAAAGAGCCCATCCCAGCACAGCCCTGCTTCGACGGCAGCTCCCAAGTGGCAGCCTTTGCTTGCAAGTCCCAAGGCACTGACCTGAATTGATTCATCCCTAAACCGCAGCTATGGAATCTGGCGTAAAATCGTTTGGTGTAAGTACATCCATTTCACTTCTCTTGCAAGAAGCAAAGGAAGAGAGGATCTTCCCAAATAGGTATTCTCCTCCCTCTACTTACACAAATTTTCATGGGAAACCATAGATGGGCACTGCCTTGTGCTGTAAAAATCACTGAACTGAGTTTTCAGGGAGCTGCTTGTGGAAAGGCATCTGGGTAACAGGCTCTAGGGATGGCCCAGGCGGTCCATAGGCACCCTCTGATCCATGGAAGGGGCATTACGTGCCCTGTAGAGGAGTTAACTCCTCTTAGATAGCAGCCCTGACAGCTGCTGTTGTATCACCATGAAAATCTGAAAATTGTCCATGACCAGCAAGCAATGCAACAAGTGTGGTCTTTGTGCCACGTTCAGTCCTGAAGCCAAACTGAAGAAGTTCAAAGAAATGTGAAGTCATGCTGGTTTCCTTCAAAGATTTTCCCTAAAAACTACTAATTTTCCCCAGACAAGAAGGCAGAGACAGCTGGATTGCCAGCAAGATTGCTAGCTTTTGGCAGCTCCTTCTTGAATAAATCCTGCGGATCTCTACTCTGAGAGAAGCAGGAAACTCAAAACTTCAGACTGAAACTGGAAACTTGTTCTTACTAAATTTGGATACATCACTCCCAAAATAAGACAGGAGACCTCCTAGAAATTCTAAGATGTGGACCAGAAACTGAGGAAGTTCTGCCAAAACTGTGGACGTCAGCTCCTGCCCTATTGCAACGGCCCGTGGAGAACCCTCCTTCCACCCGCACGCCAGAGAGCAGCTCTCAGCACCACGTGAACTTCTCTTGGGAGTGGGCAGTTTCCACGCACTTGGATTTAGAAGAGACATTTCACTGCCAGTTCCCGGAAGCAAAACAGGAGGTGTCAAACGTGTAATCCTCATCACTATACCCCATCTAGGTTCATTGCACAGGCCAAGATTTTGCCTCTTTTTTTTTTTTACCTCTCTTCTTGATAATCACTCTTTCCTCACTTCTCAGTGGTTTTGCAGTAAAAAGATTGGTGTAAAAAATCACTTCCATGGGATTTATGCTTCTGTTTTTCAACAGGCACTAGCTATTTAGTGCTTCCTTAATGTGAGATTGTGAAATACCTAAAACAAGGCCTGATCTGGCAAGATAACGAACACGTGAATTGCTATTGAGATCAGTGGTAATTGCATGTTAACGCACACATCATGAACCAAAAATGCGTGGATCAGAAAGCAACTCAGGATTGGGTTCAAAAGGTGATGAAATGGGAAGCTATCATCTCGAGCGTTTTGATATGACATCCAAAGGATTTACCCAGGTCAGAGCAACCTGATGAATTCACTTGAAAGTGAATCTCCTTGGAAGCTTTCCTTCATCCTACAGAAAGCACGAGGGATCAGAAAAGGAGTTCTTCACAGATAGTGTGATATTCAGCTCAAGCAATCCTTTAAGTGTACAGGAGAGAAAAAGAGGGTGATGGGCTAAGGGTTAGGAAATAATATTCTCTCCCATGTATATCCACCATCTTTCCATACACAAACAAATGTGCTCATATAAATTCACCTGCAATGCAATTTGAAAAACAGGGGTTTTTTTTAGAACACTGCACAGGACAAACTCCTGGAAATTGTATTTTCTTTAAAAGAATTTGAATTGTTTTAAAAAATAAATATGTATTCACACGATGATGCAGGTTCATCCTCCAATGCACACATTTTTGTGTTTTTCTTTTGACCTTTTTTAGTACTAGGTGGTTTCCAAATCTTCTTAGGGCCTAAAATACATATTAATGAAAAATCTAAATTAAAAATCACTTGGGAAATTAATGAAGTTCAAGGGATTTTTACTCATTCTCAGTGTATATATCTGAATTTGTTTGCTTTAAAATGTTGCTTTTCCAAAGTGCCTAGGCTACAGGAGTGATCTAATGCTGCCTTCAGACATTCCTCCCATGTTGATTTGATACATGATTTGCATGTCTTTTGGAAGCTAATATCAGCTTCTCAATAGAAATGTGGTATTTTCTATTATTGCCCCCACTTCCCCTTCTGCAAAGGATGCCTTTGGAGATTTTTAGGTAAGAGAAATCTTGACCTGGACTGGAGGGTTGGTTTTATTGGTTTTCTTTAACTTCTTCTGATTTACCTTCATGACAACACCCGACAATATGCTAATACACAATGCAATGCCAGCATAGCTCTGCAGGACATCAGTTTTTTAAAAAATCATGAGAAAGTGGGCATCATGCCTTACTCTGCGGTGTAAGGAATGTGGTGATAGTACGGTAGCAAGCTCAGCTGCACCTTTCCATCTTGGAGGTTCAGACCACGTTTTTTCTGTGGCCAGTGCTTGGGTCGTTTTCTGGCTCAGACTGGGAAGAAGCCCCAGTACGACTCACTGACCAGGCACAAACTAGTCCCGTTTCTTCTCCAGGCTGGAGGTGCTCAGAAACCCACCGTCTTTGCCTGTACGAGTCTGACATACACCGTATACCAAGCAGCCAACATAAAACCAATGAGGTTTTTGCTTCAGTGGACAGACTTGGCACTTAGAGAAAAATGATTGTAAAGCAATGCTCTCTGTGTATGTTGATCCCACTGAAAGGCCTTCTCTGCTAATCTCAATAGCCCTAATTTCTTTAGACATTCCAGGAGGATTTTGCGTCTCAGTCTAGACACACTTCATCCCTCTGTTTTGAGAGAGAAAGCCTTTTGAAACTGCCAGAGCTCCTTTGTTTTCCTGCTCTGAAGGGCTTTGGTGCCTGTGAACAAAATAGGATAGGCTAGGATGAAGACGAAGGCTTCAAAGCTCACTGTTTCCCTATATGTTTTTCAAGGTACAGGCTGCATATCTGGAGTTCCTAGTCTCTTTCTGCTTCTTGCTTCTTAAAGTTCCCTATTAAAGTCAATAAAGGCATGCAATCCAGAGTTCCAGTTCTGCCTCAGCCGCTCTGACATAGTGAGAAAGCCCCCTCATCTTTCAGCTTCCTACAAATATTCTTTTTATTGTGCAAATTAATCATGTAATGTCTGTACAGTGTTTAAAGCATTAGCCAGAGTCAAGACTAAAAAGGCATAATCACGGCCTGTTTCCGTTTCCCCGTATGAAGTCTTCTATTCACGAATCAGTCTTGGAGGGTACAAATACCTTCTGCTGGGATTTCTGAGTATGTCTGACGACAAACAGAATGAGACCTGATTATAAGGGGTTTTTTGGTCACACAAGTGCTCACATATGGAAGACAAGCAGTACTTTTAAAGGCAGAGTTAAGTAAGCTATTGCCCGCACCCGGTGAGCAGTGACAGCCATTGGGGCCGGTCCCGTCATTGTGCTGTGGGTCATTTTGCAAGAAGTAAGTCAGCGGCATCTTAGATGCAAGAGCAATGCAATGTACTTTATTATTTTCTTACCTTTCCGTACAGTCCTCCTGAAAAATGTCACAAAGTGTGACTCATCACATCTGCATGAAGTTATGAAAAAAGTAAGCCTTGTTAACCTGCTGTTTGAAAACCAGAACACTTTTATCAGTTCATATAATTGCTAACCCCTTATTCACTGTTCAACACTGAAGGGTTCTTTGCCTCCTAAGATCCCACTAATTGCTGACAGATTTGATTTCTCTGTGACAGCAGGAGTCCTGTTTCTGGCCTTTACATCAAGTAATTGCTTTATTTTTCTCCCTCTGCTCTGAAAAACGGAATTCCCTTCTCCCCTGCTTGAACCTCTGTAATGACTTCTTTCTATGTTATTAAATCCTTGCCATTTAAATCACATTTAGAGATGTTTTGAATAACTGATTCCAATTACTAAGGCTCTTACTAAGGAGCAGCTGAAAACGCAAGTCATTACTTGCCCATAGACAAGCAGCTACACCTTGCAGCAAAGTCTCTGGTGGACTGTATTTTATTTCTACTCAGTAAGGTGCAATTTATACTTACAGGAGGCGGGTGTTCAACAAATATACAGCTGCTGGAGTTCTCATAACTTGTCGCTTGTGCAAAATAGAGAGCTGATTTTATATTTATTTTATAAATAGTGCTATTCCTCAAAGAAATCATCCGGTCCTTCCTGTAGTGGCTCGGGCAGCCTGCTTGGAACAACAGTAGAGATGAGCAGTTGACCGACGAATGACCCACGTAAGGTTACTATCCCGAGATCTAATAAAAAAGCATGGCAGGGTAAAAGGAAACATGACTACAGGTCGTACATTCCTTCCGTGAAGTATGATCAGCTTCTGTTGTTCTTAACGTTGTTTTTTATACAGGTCACGATTCCTTGAATGTACTAAGAACTTCCCGGCAATAACAGTTTAGTTCAGTTATTAATCATACTTGTAATCATTAGCACCTTTGTAGAAAAAAAAAAATATGTGCCAGGAGATGATTATTTGACAAATTGCTGCAGGGGCTCAGCATAATAGCTTTGCTGATACAATCAACGTTGAGCCATTTTAAAAAAAAAAAAAAAAAAAAGAAGCAACTTCCAAACTGTTTGTGAAAAACACTACCCTGTCAACGAAAGGGGACTGATGTTTAAATAGCTAGCATGCCGTTGTCTTCACAAGTGTAGGCTCAGTTCCTTTTCATATACGGTTACTACCGTGGCACATGTAAACAGCTAATAAATTAAGATAATTCATAATAACCAAGTAATCTGCAATTGTCGCTAATTCATGGGCGTATTAGGAGTGCGAGTGCTGCAAACTGAATCTGTACTGGAAGCCACTGCTTGATGTACTGGGAGTCTGTGTGCAGCTCCCAGCTTCTGCTGGTGCAGGCTGAACTAGTGCCTTGGAATCGGTACAAGAAAGAAATAATCCCTTCTGTATTTGTATATTAACTTTCTGGTACTTCCTTCAGTCTAGCCCTGATAATTAGCCCTGGTAATATACACAAAGGCCCTAGTTTACTTTTGACCAACAGAGTAAAACTACTACGAAGTGGAATAAAAGGTATGCTGATAAAAGCACAGCCTGACCACTAAACTTGCATCAGTGGTCAGGACTTCTGCCAGCACAGCTAAGCCGTAATAAGGATCTCTCCTTTTTCCAGCCCTGACAACACGGAAACCAGCACAAGACCTTAGTTTTTAGACCCTGTGGCTGCAAATGGTCTGTGCAACGAAATTTACCTCTCAATATGCAATGATTGTTTTCATGCAACACTATTTTGCTTAGTAAGTAGTTATATTCATGCCTTAATATTTTTATTGTATTTGTTCTGGGAAGTTATTTGGTATAGTGTAAGGTGTTCCTATATCTCGGTTGGAAGTATACTGTGCTGCTTCAGATTGCCTAAAAGTGTGAGCAGACCAGTATCTGTACATCTCCTTATAGGCATTGCTCTATTTTCATGTACAGATAGATAGCTATTCACTAAGGTCCAACCTTACTGTCACTGAAATAAATGAGCATTTTCCCATTGACTTCCTTAGGAAAAGATATGGATCCAGAACCCAACTGCCAATACTCATATTGCCTCAAAAATACCACTTCATGCATATAAAACTATAGTTAATGAGTGAACTAAAGTAGGTGGGTTCATTTGGTATTCAGAGATAAGCTTCCTAAATGTGTAAATTAAAATAAAAATAAAATTTTAATGAGTACAAGGGAGCTGTTTTCTGTTCTTTTGTGTGGATGTTATTCACAACTTCCCCTTCCTATGCATAAAAAAAAGAAAATTGAAAATACCTGCGGTAGCTTTTAAAAAACAGTCCAATGTCAAGAAAAGTAATAGTTGTGATGCTAATTCTGTGCCATGAGCACAGACCAATACTATGTGGTCAGTTGTCTGGAGGGCCTTGGCCACAGGCTAATGAAGGGACTCACCTGCACATACCAAGCACAGGCTGAGAAAGAAAGGCTGGGTCAGTGCTGAACGTCCCGCTTTTCTTGTGTTTTAATTAACCCCATTACTGTTTTTAATTAGAGATGCTTAAGAGAATAATCTCTGAGTTTTGATCTGCTCTTTCTAACGCGGTAGCGGCATCCGAAGGGGTCTTAGTCATTTCCCCCCTGTAGAACTCATGAGTCAGCAATTCCAGAGGGCTCTTCACGCACTTTCTGCGTACGTGGGAAATAGCAGAAGGGTAAAATTTCCTCCCCCCATCCTGTGCAATGCCCCGGGAGCCAGCAGACTGGAAATTAGTGCCGGAGCTTGGCAGCAGCATCGTCGTGCCGGCGCGAGGGATGCCCAAGCTCCCCAGTATGCCAGCGTGGAGTGCTGCCAGCTCGGCGCTGGAATGAGTTATGTAGCTGTACCTTGGGATACCTGAAATCAGCCCCATAAGGGCAGACTTTCCAAAATGTTTTAGAAGAGACCAGCGACGTTATCAAAAGAGCCAGGATGTCAAACTTCACTTTTGAAAATCTCCCCAGGAATCCCATCTATCTGGCTTTTTAGTCACTTTGAAGGTTGGTGATTAAATCCATACTTAGAGTGTGATTCTCCCACACATGGGGAGCAATGGGAGCTTTGTCATCACCACTAATGGGGACAGGATTGCGAGGAATGAAATATGCAAGGAGTATGCGAGGGGAAAAAAAATAGGCTTGAAAATCATCAAATGAAAAGAGCCAGCGGAGTTTTTAATTTTTGTTCATGCTCTAATTACTGAAAATGATAGAAGCACTTTCCCATTTTTAAAATGGTTAAGTTTAAAAATGTCTGGGGTTGTTTGTTTGTTTCTTTTGGGAATGACTTACAATAACCAAGAGATATAAATCAACCCATGGTTTTGCTTTTCTTTTCTTCTGCAGCCGCAGCTTAAACAACCAAACAGCGGGGCAGCTCCTCAGCAGCCTGAATCCACACTGAGCGCTCTGGAAAGGCTGGTGCGGGGCAGGCAGGAGGGCCTGCGAGCTTTGCCGTGATGGAGTTGAGTTGTCTCACAACGCACTGGATGCCCTCCTGGGTAGGGGCACCTCAGAGCCTCCTGAGGAGGCTAATTCCCCTTTGCTATCTTCTTGGGACCTTTCCCTCCTTGGTTTAAAAAGGAGCGGTGCTGAAAGTTGAAGGACAGCCCAGATTTTGAAGGATAGCCCAGATTTTGTGATTGTTTGGGGTGAAATTCTTACTCCTGTTTAGCAACTCCATGGGGCTTGGCTGAGAAATGTATCAGGTCGTGCACCCAAATCTTCTGCTTCCATATCTCTCTGCACCTTCCCTCTCCCCCTTCCCCTAGCCCATGTAGGCATCAGATTTTAACCTGCTTCTCTCTCCTTTGAGGTGAGAGCCCGCAGTGCTCCCTCAGTCCCCAGGGAAGGCAGCCCATGGACCCATCCCCAAAACCAATCAAAGCAGCTGCCTTAGGTACGACGGCAGTGCCGCTGTGCTGGGTGGGAGGCTGGTGTGGGCCAGCTGCTGCATGGATGCTTACCTGGTGTCGTGGACAATACCTTCGAGGATGCCATGGTTGTCTTGCCTCTACTGGCTACAGAGACTGTCACAGCCTGGTTTTTCTCTAGGTTCCTCAAAAATGGCTTTGCTCCAACCACCAGACACAAAGAACCAACGAGTTGTCAGGCAGCAAAAATCCACATCATTCTCTGAAGACCATTGAGGAAGAGGGCCAAAGCCATGAGACCCATCTTTGGACTCTTCAGCCACCCCTTTGTTTTTATAATCTTCCCTCCACCAACAAATCACGCTAGATCAGCAAACAAGCCCACCGGCGTGGTTAACGTGGGATGCGGGAAACCACATCTCACAATGCCGTTGTGCTGGAACAAGCGGCAGGAGGAAGCCAAGGCAGGACCAGGTCACGGCTCTCCGGGCAGCTGAGCTTGCGGAGGAGGGCCTGCTTTCTCCCTCAATGTTTCAGTTTTCTGTTCATAAAACGCAAATAGTAGCTCCTCTGTGTCTCACAGGCATACTGTGAGGATAAATGTATTAAAGATGTGCAGTAGTCAGGGTCCACATCAGGGCACAAAATCTTAGGGAAGATAAATATGCCTGTAGACACCAAGTAGTGTCTTTCTTTCGTGCCTTAATGCTTTTATGGTCAAAGAAGAAACCTTGAGTTTTACAAAGGCTGTCTGGCAGTTCTTATATTAGCGTCCTCACCACAGCTACTTCTCGTTGGTGATGTCTGTTTGTATCTCTGTGTGATGTTGATGTTGTTGGTAACATTTTCATGTACAGTAAACCAAACTACAAACCTGGTTTGCGCCTGACAGTGAATTGGTTTGCAAAAATGAAGCAAAACAGTTCAGTCTTTTGAGCATGTGAGGAGAGGAAGACGACACCAACGTTTCTATGTTAAATGAAGAGATGCGAAAGTTGTTTCTTCATAGGAAGCAACTGAGGGAAAAACCTTATAACTCGGTAAAGGAGTAAATATCACTTATTTGAAATGCCACTGGATATTCTCATTGCCTTTGGCTTTGGTTCAACCCAGCTAAGAGCCTCTTGCGATAAATTTAGCGAAAGCCATCACTGGGTGAGAGCAAGCTGCCGGGGACCCTGTGCTGGGGGGCTGCAGCCCCGGCACTGCAAGGTGCTGGGAGCCCCTACCGCACGTGGGAAAGGGAGCGCAGCCTCGCTGTGCGGGACATTACCTACCCTTAACGTGGCCATATGCATCTATACTGGAGCGTGAGTGATTGTGCAATCAATCACCCGCACCAGGGACAAAGTTAAGCTGCATGTACAACTTTACTGTTCTCCTTTTTTTGCTTCTGGAGTCTTACCCACGCGGTCGCGGCTGCCTCAAAGGAGAGTTTGTGTGGGTTTTTTTTTGCTTCCCTGGAACATTTGACTACATCACATTTGCAGATATTTCAAGTTTTTCATTCACGTGATACCTGAGCTTTATTTACTTTTGAAATAAGTCATCTCATTAACAGAATTCATTATCCATTATTACTGTCATGTCATTCTCCTAATAAAAGGAATGACTGTAGAAGCATTCAGTGGCTTAGCTGGTAGCATAGTGAGCTATTATGCTGCAAACCTGCATTCACGCAGTACATTGGTATGCCAAGGCTGGCAGAGGCTAGGAGCATCAATGAGGTAATAGTCTTAATCTCTGAGGGGAGGATTATGTTGTGCTGCACTGCAAATACCTCCTACCGTTAGCAGGATAATACTTCAGATGGAGCTATAAATTGTTCAACAAATAAGGACAGGTGCTGGGAAGAGGGTGGAAAATAACCCTGCGATGTTCCACCATTATCTCCAGAGAAGAGGTGGAAAAACTGTTGTTCTCACTGCTAAACTATTATCACTCTTTCTCCATTTAATTTGCCAGCGCACCATGGCCAGCCACTTAAAAGTGAAGTGCACTGATAGTAGTTGGGTCTCTTCTTCCCAGAAATGCTGCTTGCTTTTGTTGACTGAATGAATGCTGGTTGTAGACACGTGCGGCATGAAGTGATCATGGACAGGGAGTTCCAGCCACACTGTCCACTGTCCCACCTCCCTGCGTGAGCTCTCTACTCCACAGAGTGCTACGGCACATCGGACCCTGGCTAGACTACGTTTTCACCGTTTTCCTGCTCAGAAGAGCAGTTAGCATTCATTACTGTACGTGGCATGAAGAAGTTTGTAAGTCCTCCTTTTCATGTTTTAGAGGCCTGATACTCTAGGTTCACCTCTACTGGCATGGGAGGACACAAGCCACCCAGTTGAAGGAGATGTGCGTGTCTCCTTTCGGCGGTTTGCTTCCTATCCTGCAGCAGGTCCTGGCATGAGGAAAAAATAAATGAGAAATCTCATTTACTAGGAAAAAATGAATAAATAAAAAAAGGTTGGCGCACTTTCCACAACGTCTTTTGCCTTAGGATGTCAATAAATTTCACAAAGCTGGGCAAATGGTATTACTCCCATTTTACAGAGGATTGATATAAAATAAACATTAAAAAGTATTTAAACAGTGCTAGTGCTGGGATAAACTTTGTTCCCTGGAAGATGTTGCTCTACCACAAGGTAGTAGAAGAGAGGAGAGGGCATTTAATGGCAGTGTACAGATCAACTAGTTCAGGCTAAAATATGATCAGAGATTTGCTCCTGAACACACATTAAGTTTTACAGGTAGCAGTGATTTACCATGGCCCCAGCACTTGGCCCTACTATTACCTTGCTGTTCTTCCCGCTGCTACAATTTGCGCTTGATCCAAAGCCGCATCCAGCCAGACAACAAATCAGCGGTGGATTTTGAGTGGGAAGCAATGCTTTCAGCCCCATGGGTCATTACTGGAGTCTAGCTGAGAAGCTTTGTTTTGGACCAAGTCAACATTAATTTATATTTGCCTGACTTAACTTCTCAAGGAACTGAACTAGATTTCCCCCATGTGCCCAGCTGTAACTAAGGGATCCAGGCTACATCTCCCATGATGCAATGAACACCTTCTTTCTCTCCATGTGAAACATTTTCTTTTGATTAGAAATGTCCAAAGAACCATTCCAGGTCCCTGGATCACCAATTTTTAAAAGGTTTTGCCCACGGAAAACTTCAGTTTTTGCAAACACTGTCCTGGTTTGGGATTACAGCAAATGCTGAAATATTGATCTTGCCCATCAGATTGAAATTCCTTTTAAAATTTTACCTAAGCTCAAACTTGTTCATCCCTGAGAAATGGGAAGAGAGACCTCTTTTGGGCAAACTCTTAGCAACATGTGATTTAAAGAAATGTTCGAATTGTGGGTCTGACTCCAATCCCTGTCATGCAGATAGAGGAATTAAGTAAATCCCCTGATACGTGTGGTCTTTCCTATGTGTTGAACCATTATAGGCTAGTGGGGAATCAAGCACACAAAGTAGTTGAGGGTGTAACTAAAGAGATTGATTGCCAGCAGCAATGGAACACATGCAACCCTTGATGCATTGCTTTAATTTTTGAATTTTGTGTTGTTCCTTCTTCTTCAGGAGGTGCGGGCAGTAGTGCACAGAGCAGCAAGCAGCTATCAGTTTTCCTTGCAGAAGGGTTGACCTGCTGCTCACTGCAAACTGATTTCATCATTTCCATGTCCACGTCTTCCTTTCCATAAATTAAGTAACTTTTTGCTCTTACTTTTTTCCCCTTCCCCACAGAAATGTCTGTTTTCATTTTTTAGAAAGTTAAACAGTTCTCATCGTAATTGTGAAGACACGGAAAAAAAAAAAAGTCCACCACTTCCTAAGCCCTTGGTCTGAAGATTTGCTTTATTACCTACTCACCCAGTCATAGCAGCTTGTCACTATACAACTCAAACCCAAGTGTTTTCTTCACCAAAGAGTTTCGGCTTGAAATTGTGCAACTTTGTGGCTGAGCACATCCACTCCAGCACGCGAACACTGACTCCAGAGTTCACAGAGGAACGGGGACCTTTTTTGAAGTAAAGGGGAACTTTCCCAAGTCAGGACTGCAGGGTCTGGCCTACACACGACTTGCATTTACACCAGACGAACCACTACTGAAGGTGGTGTAAAGGGTCTTTAGGGTGACTGTCAATTTAAAGCCACCTTAGCAGAAGTGAGAGTAGGTTTTGCAAAACTCTAAGCAGAACGGCTTGTCTCCGGTTACCCTGCAGCCAGGTGAGAGAAGCTCAGAGAAAAGGATGAGCCAGTTAAAGATGCATTAGGACATAAAAACCAATAGGAAAACCCAAACAAACACTGTTGTACCAACATTGCAACAAACTACCCAATGCATCCCTGTCCTTTGGTTGGTTTTCAGCAGTCTTTGGAAGAGTTTTTATCTTTCTGCCACTCTGATTTAAGATACAGCGTTACTTAAAACCCCCTAACAGTCAACTAAATGTCAAAAGATGAAAAAAAATTTCCATCAGTCTCTGCTTTTTATAAAAATATATCAATTTAATAACTTGGTTTAAAGAAAAACAGAATGATCATGTTAAAATACTGCCAAATTTATAAACTTTGACAGTCCCACATACTGAGATGAACAGGCAAATTTATTTAATAAGAAATAAAATACATTTTCTCCCTGCATTCATTGAAATAAAAAGACAGACACATCTGTCCCAAATTTCTTTTAAGGAACAGAACGGCTGCTAGTAACTAGAAAATAGTGCCTTTCTGCTGGCTTACCTCAAGATAAATTTACAGCTTTGCTGTAACAGTATCAGAATTCAAAATGTAATCAGTTCAAGTAGAATGAGATCAAACATTTCTGTCCACATTAACTCTTTGATGTCACGATTCAATATCTCACAATGAAAGATGGGGATGTAAAATGCAAGAAAGTTTATGCAAGTTCTTGCTGTTCTCAAAGTTGAAAAATCTGTGGGGTCTGTTACATGGGGTTTGTACATTCCCATAGAAATGTGTGGTGAGCATTGTAGAAGGTTACCTTACCACAGGAGTTACAGATTTACATGCTTTTTGAGAGCTGCAGTTCTTACTGTTGGCAAGACCTCCCAACCTCATACTCCAGTAGCTGCTTAGAGACCTAAAACAACATCTCAGAGAGAAAAAACGTCCCAGGTGTACTTCAGTGCAAGATATTTGTGCAGTTAGTGTACTAACCGATTTCAGAAGTATTTCAGGAAAGGGATGATTCTTCTATCATCTGACCTCAGCGAAGGGATAGACCACTCTCATCCCAAAACAGTGCAGAAAATGGAAAATAATAATTGCAGCTATACAGAAGAAAACCAGCACATTTTTCAAGGCAGAGAACAGTCGTACTTCTCTATCACAAAAGGTAGAGTTATTACACAGTCTCACCACATCTCCAGAACAAGGGATTTATGCAATGTCCCACATCAAATGGAAACCCCCTCTTTATGAACTTTTGCTCTCCTCCCAGACCAGACATTTCTTCTTGATCTAAAACCTTTTGTCCCTTCTGTTTCCTTTGTGCTTCTCAGATGGCACCGAGGGGATACCGAGAAAAACCAGCAAGGAATATCCATATTTATGAAGTTAGAATCAGATGATGCAAGCTGAACAAGCATATAAGCAATTGTTTTGTTTACTGTGGCATTCCCTCTGTGGGGGAAGAAGAAATACTGGCCCCATATTTTGGGGACGTGAGCACTAAGAACTTCAAGAAAAGTTTTAAAAAGTGAAGGCAGGAAAGGTGTGCCAAAACCTAGCTATGACGGTGAACCTTCCTAATGAGAACCAAGAAGGGGTTTACTGGGGGTAAAAATGGGTCAGCTAAAGGGGCTATATAGCTCCCCATTAGCACTGCCTGATGAAGTCCTTGTTTGTGGGTTGATAGGACACAGCTGCAGCTGCCCAGCAAGGCTGGGCTGTGTACACCCTGGCACACGTTCCGTTTGTGCTGGCCAAAGAGTGCTTTTCTGGTCTAGCCTGAAACAGTTCTGCAAACAAGGCAAGCTGTATGAGCAAAAATCACTTGATGCCAGTATAAGCTCTGTTTCCCTGAAAGCTTTTGCCAGCGTGAAGTGTTCTTAAAAACTGTAAAAATAAAAACCAAAAAATGTCACACCCTTGGCTGGCATTGGCATGTGTGCAGACGTTTTAAAGATATATTTGGCCCAGGTTTGCTTTTGCTGGATAACTGTACCAATGTAATTGAAGAATGTTATGTTAATAATAAATGTCATGTTTATTAACGTATTTAACAACATTAATAAATGGGAAGCTGTCAAACTGGTGTTACCCTGAGCAAAGACCATAATAACACTAAGTGGTAACTCTAGGGGACTACGTGAAAACAAGAACCTTTCTTCTGATGGAGCTGCGAAGTACTGTAACTGAGAAATAAAAGAATATCTCTCCCATCTTTGTGAAGACCAACTTTTAGATAGGGCAGGTTACTTAGGCAGGGTCTAGAACATACAAAGAGAGCAGGAAAGGGAAAAGAAATGAGCTTGTACTATAACAGGTTCCCAAAGGCTATTCCTTTGCTAATAAAAGTGCTTTGCTGTCTATGAAACAGAGATAGTGTATGTATTTGTCTACTGAGGAGCATCTAAAGTGATTTAGCCTGCCACAGTGAAATGAAGACTTCCATGAGAGAGTCCCTGAGGAAAAATTAGTGGCCCTGAATATACCTGCCTGGGACAAAGCACTTGTCCTCCCAGGGACAGACAGGCCAAACTCTCCCCTAGAAGTCTGAATACAAATCCTTGAAAACCAAAATTAAAAAGTAATTACCTGAATAAGGGCCACAGAATCCATTACTTCATAGATAGGGTTTATTAGAACAAGAGAATATCAGACAGATACGACAAGTATGACCTGCCATAATCCAGCTAAACCACAGCTGCATATAAAAATGCACTATTTTATTCTGCAAAGCTGCCTGATTTTCAGAGCATTGTTAGCAGTGCAGTGTAGCTTTGCTCTGTGGCAAACAAGTGATTGCCTACCTTCTTCATAACTGGCATATAATGGGGGCTATAAACTGGGGAGACTAAACAGTTGGGATTCAGAATAGACCATTTGCCAGTTGAGGTTTGGAGAGAGGAGGTTTAAAGTATATTTTAGCACCACAATTTTTCCTATTCAGCCAGCACTTTTTTCCGTAATTGCTTGCAGGTTAGAAGGACATTTGGACCCTGACCAGACAAAGCTCATGAGTATTTCCAAGTCAAGAGCTTGGAAGTCAATAGGATTACTCACCTATTTGAGAGCTCAAAGGAGTAAGGGAGGCAAGGTCTGTAGGGAGAGGTAATGTATTTTATGAGGAAAACTGATATCACTGGAAAAAATGGACAAGCTCTCACGGACACAAGTTCTAAGTGCGAGCCCTGTCAAAGGCTTTCATTTCTGGTGCGGATGAATTACTTGATTCACACCTTCTGTTGCCTTAAAACACCTCAGGGCCAGTTTCCTCCCATTTTCAGGCACTTGGCTGCGGTGCCTTTTCCCACAGCCTCGTCAATGAGATCTGAACTGCTCTCTAGACGTACCTATCTTTTTTTTTCCCAGGGCACCTGAGGCACCGCCTGAATTATGTGCCTATAATTCAGGGGGATTTAGGACACTTGACGTGTCATTTAATGTTACACAATTACATCCCAGATCCTGGCTTTCAACATCTAAAACCCAGCAAACCTAGATGAGGTGATTGCAGGCTGAGTTTCTTTGTGGTTCCATTATGGTTTTTTGGACAATGATTAGCTGCAACATAAAGCAAATCTAAAAAAACCTGGCTCTGAATTCTCTATATACTCAATCCTCTAATCCACCCCCACATAATCTATTATATCATACAGCCCTTGGTGTAGGTGTGTAGTTCAGATCTGATGACTGAACACTATTATGTGAACACCTACACAGCACTAGCAGATGGAGCGATGCTGCAGTTCTTTCCCCTGCACAGCAGTCAAGCTTGAGCATCCTTACTCCCCCCCAACCTTTCACCCCATCCGTGCTCTCTTCTTTAGCGCACTCCAGTGCCAGAGAATCGGTTCCGACTGGTGTCTGTGCTCCACTCCCTCCTCTGAATCTGCTTCAGCAAGGTGGAAAAAGGTACTTACTTGTGTTTGGCATCACCAGAGCAGCAGGATCCCAGCTCTGCAGGTGAGAGTGGAAAATATGATCTACTGTGCTTCGTATTGCGTAAACCCATGAGCTGACGGTTAGTTTTTGGGAAGATGAGCAAGAGAAGAAGAGGGCGGGCATAAGGATTTCAACTGCATGTTCCCCAGATGTTCCACTGCATTTGACATACAAGGTCTTCATTTAGTTCAACTCCTGTTGGGGAGATTGAAAGCCTACTAGAAGTCATGTTGGCAAGATAGCTACTCTTACAATATATATACACGAGTATATTCCCATTTTGTGCTTTCAAGAGAAAATCATGCCTTCTACTTGCATACAGCGCACATTCTTACTGCCTGCCTTCCTCCACATATATTATTTATGCTAGAACTGCAACTTTGAAACCAAATGACTTCTTATACCAATTTAAAGTTGCCAGCCTTCACAATATGTGCTGAATGCAGAGTTCCTGAAAAACAAGGGGCTGGTGAACAAGTGCTACTGCCTGCCAATTAAGCAAGTTGTGCTACAGAAACTTAATACGAAGCTTGTTGAATGTTTAAAAAAAAAAACCAACAACTTCCACCCACCCAAATATTAATTGAACAAATTGGCCAAAAGCCTCCTATTCTCACATAAAGCTACTTTATTATTAAGGAAAAATGTACGAAGGAAGATTCAGTCCCTAGCAGGATGCAGCTTAAGAAATGGGGAAGTAGCAAAAAGGAGCTTAGAAAAAGCAATGTCAGTAAGATATAGGACAATGGCAATACATCCCATAGATGTTATTTGTCTAAAGGAATCCTTTCTCATTTTGAAATCTAATTAAAAATTGTTACCAAATATCACTTTAGCTGATTCCAAAATCTGTTTCATCAGCTCAAAACTTTTTCATATCACTGGGGCTGCACACGTGAATACAAAAGTATAATTTGAATTTGTTTCTTATGAAACAGCTCATAAGTAAAAAACACACTGTTTTAGCTACTATCAGACATATTTTTCTGGGTCCCCATAATGGCAAAACTAGCGCAAGTCATTCACATCATTAAAGCTTTGGGAGTTGACCAGGCTTGATACACAAGCTCTATGAAACCATAAAACAGAGGGACTCAGAGCAGGAGTCTGTGCGCACTAAGGACAGAACAAATCAACCTGTGTCATAAATCAGCTTTATTCTTACAGGAGCCAACCTTGGAGGTTCCTTTGTGAGCGCTGGAGGTAAAACCAAAGCAGTCAAGCTCCCACTCAGGCTGTTCTTAATCAAGCTGGCATATTTTGTCCAACCATGCATCACTGACCCAGAATCCCGGACAAATGACCAAAGTCTTTGTATTCAGATAACATTTCCAAGCAGAAAAATATAGACTGTGTTGTAGGAAACCTAGGTGGGTATTAGTCTTTTTTTTTTTTTTTTTTTAAAGTAGTAACACATCCTCATTCTAAAATTCACTATCACATCATTTAACAGCTGTGGCTTGTGCCAGCTCTCTGGATTAGTAAATCAAAATAGTGAAATTGTGAAACATCTTCCCACCATCAAGAAAAAAAAAAGAGTTTTAGGGCTTTCTCAAGCATTTGCAGTGAAGAGCTTGCCAATCAATTCTTGTTGTGTAGTGAGCAGAAAAGAACTAATTATGTGACTTCTTTTTTTTTTTTTAATTTCAGAACAAAGAACATATAATAATTCTTGGTCCTGGAAACTTAAATATAGAATATGCTATAATCCAGAGTTCATTATGACTTGCGGGACTGGTAATAATAATAAGGCATTATGCAGTCCTAAGGAGCTTCATATCTAGAAGGTAAATACTTAAAAGCCATGATACCTCAGCAAATCCAGAGGCAGGAATAGAGATTATTATGGTTTTAGGTGGGGGAACATTATAATTCTTGTTTTTAAATCAGCTTTAAATCTGATTGCAGAAGAGCTTGATTTCAAAAGGGAGATTTGGTGTTCAGCAACATGGGAAGGACCTACATTTCAGGTACTTTCTACCACTTCTCTGTTGGTATTTCACAGTAAAAAAAGCAGCCTGAAAATCATTCAGAATTAAACAAACTGAAGTTAAAAGCTTTGATCATGTAGTGGAAATAGGAAGCAGGTAAGTGTGTAGCATTTTCCTTTATTGTTCTGCCCTCAGACCAGGACAACTGAAATTTAAAGTCATTGTTTGCTGATTTTTTTTTGTTTACACTTTATACATATAATGTTTTGATCATCTCAGTTCAGTTCTTCATACAGAAGGACTCTCACTGCAAAAAGCAACCAGAAAACTGCCCTTGTTTTTGACAAGCTACAAAACCTGGGTGGTTAAATTTATTAAATGATCTCCTTATCCTTAAAGCAATGAATAGCATCTGAGCCATAATTCCACATCAATAATAACATATAATCTACCTGACATTATATAACTCTAGTTATAGAGCCTAACTATCGTTCCTCTATAAGTCTAGTAAATATATTAGTGGTAATTAATGAAGGGTTGCAATGGGGTGTTCTGTCTGCTGAAGGGCCAGGCTGCCTTCAGTCACCTACCCTGCGCTTTGCTTTGACCCTGAGTAACGCAAGCCTTGTGGAGGAAAAGGAATGGAAAGATCACCCTTGGGGCACTCCGGATTTACTTCTTGGAAGCGGCAGTGGTTTCATAGTCCTGCTCCAAATAAGATAGAGGATTTCAGTCACGGGCTACCCATGTCACAGCTACATAGGCTCGCCATTGGACTACAGGAGAGAGGGATTAGTGGGAGACTTGCTCTTTGAAATACAGATTTTGGTTGGAAATGAATCCTGCAGAACTGACTTTCCTACCCGTTGTGTTTCTGAATGGCCGCTTTAGCTAGCTTGGCTGCTGTGACTCCTCTCGTTAAGATGCTACCTCTCCACAAATACCAGGAGTAGCACAGGTCACAGAGCCCACTAGTCAGCATAAATATTCCGTTTCTATAATGCTTGACGCTGGCTGTTAAGTTGCTTTCTGGATTTAGCACTGATGAGTGACAAAGAGTGACTTGTCATCTTATTGAAATGAGCCTCCTCCTGCAGCAAGGGACTCTTGGGGAAATGTTCTGTACGACTAAGGGTGGAAAAGACAAGATGAGAAAAGCATCCCAAAGAACCCCCTGAATTGAGGGAAAGGTAACAGCTGGATTAATGTTCAACTGCTTCATTTTGGGGTTTGCCATGAATAATTAAGTGTAATTAATAAATAGTGCCCTGAAGATAGGATCAAACAGACTTTGGGTGTGGTGCTTAATCCTTCCTGAGTTGGGGAGTAAGGCCAGCAGCCTATAATGGATTTAACTAATTCTCTTAATTGCAGCTTCATTTGCCTGATCTTTCTAAATGGTATTAATCTAGTGATTTGCAGAATAAGCACATGGAAAAGACTTACCAAAATCACGTTAGGATCTCAAAGATATATTTCTCTTCTTAGACTTTCTTTCAGTGGGAGAAGAGAATTCATTGACAATGCAAATTCTATTAATTTGGCTAAGCATTCACAGTCTTTGTTGGTATAAAATAAGAATTTAAAATGCCATTAACAAATTCAACCTTTAGAATCAACATTGGTAATGACAATTCTGCAGGGCTCCTAATTAGTTATTTATAGATTAAATATTTTGTAAAAGACACAACTGCAGCATTTCACTCTCATTGCCATGCTGGGTACTAAAGCATTGCACAGATTTCTGCGTCTCACAGAAGCATTCACAAGAAACTCCTCCAGCAACCACACTGGGAGACAACGAGATAATCACATTTCTTTTTCACCCTTTGCCTGGACAACAACAAATCTGTGCAAGAAGCCTTTAGCTCTGAGGAAATTCCAGCTAACAGAAGTTATAGCTCATATCCTCAGGTTTTCCATATCAGATCTGCTCTCTGCTCCCACCACACACCACCACTCAGGTGTTCCATTCCCTTCTCTAAAGAGCTCGCTAAGTTCAGCCCAGCAGAGCTAAAACAATTAACGAAATCTTGAGATGCAGACTACTGCCAACAGTTTCCCTCCTTGGGCACAACAGAAAATTTCTTCTCTGACAGCGGTTTGTCGGAGAAAAAGCTAATGAACTGCAGCTCACGTGGAAAGAAGTGAAGCTGAATGAATGCCGTTGACTTGCCATAGGTGACTGACTGTGCCAGTTTTGACTCTTGAGCCATTTTGAGTTTGATCCCGTTCATAAGAATTGCAGAGGTAACTTCTGTTCTCCTTGCCTGAAACTCAACAACATCATTTGTGCTTTCACCCGTGCAAATAAATGGCAAAGTTCCCACTGGCTCAGCAGTGCAGCATCTACCAGCTAAGTCCAGTTCTGCTGTGCCTTTAGCTCATGGGAAGGATTCTTCTATTTTTTAATTACAAGCTACGAATAAGATATATAAAAAAACTTAATCAAACACCAGTAACGTGGGCTGTCCAACCACGCACACAGCTGTGCTGGCTTAATGTAGGTTCACACTGCTTGTCCTTCTCCTTCCTATGGTTTGCTGCCTCCATGGCTGTTTTGCCTTCAGCTGGGCTGTAAGTTATTAGGAAAGACTTTTTTTCTGCTCTGTGTTTGTACAGCATCAAGCACAGTGAGACTCCAAGGGCCTCTCACTCTACTGTACTATTAATAATTAAGAACAGTCATTATTTTATTCTCATTATCAAATCAAAGAAATAACGCTCCTTCGAAGCTACACATGCTGTTGCAAGTAGCAAAGTGCTTGTGATACCCATGGCCCTTTCGCTGCTCTTAGCTAGCCACTAACTCACTTAATTTTGTGTAGTTTAGCACATTACAAGATTATTCAAGAGTGCCATAAATGATGTCAGGCACCATCAGAAACCACTTCAGAAAATCATTGCCTGTAGCCAGATCAAAAGGTGAACACCTGGAAACTTGCAGTTCTGGGAAAGCAGAATAAATCTTTTTTTTTTTTTCTTTCTCTTCCTCTTGGAGATTTGTTTCTTTTTGCCTTAAAGAATTTGAAAGGTTTATTTACAGCTTTTCAAATGACCCCTAATCTATTTAGAAAAACATAGCATGGCAAATTCATCTCGGGTGTAACTCCATTTGTTGACTTAAGCAGACTTGTGCCAGAAGGGAGCCTAGCCCAGGAGTTTCTCTGCAGAGAAAAACAAAGCATTTGAATACAACACTTAATTGGCTTGTTGAGTCCCATCACAGACTGTCCTGGAATATATTTATTAAAGGTAATTCTTTTATTTTGGTAAGATTGTATCAGTAACTGAAACTCATGGTATTAGCTTTAAACCTTGTCTTGTTCCCCAGGCTTCACTGCTTGAGACTGATAATTTCCACAGCACCTGACAACATTTAAAGAGACATTGTATTATGTAGTGTAGTGAAATCTAAGACTATAAATAACTGGGAAAGTTGCTTATTCTGTCAGATATCAGCAATATAATTAATTAAACAATCCATCAGGTTCAACTTTTGGGAAGTAATATAAAAAGTTTTTTATTGTGGTACTGCAGAATTTAGAGACGTGCTGGGAGCCTGTTGCAAAGACACACAGAGTCCATAAGTAATACTAAAATGATGTCTGCTATAGATAGTTTAATCAAAAGATAATTGGTTTGTTTAAGCTTTCAAATTGCTGGCATTCTTCTCTTGGTCAGGTATATATTGACTCATTGAGTCCCAAACCGTGAATACTTTTATGAACACATAAACCCCAGAAAAAGAGTCTGGGGCACAAACAGTCCCATCAAAATTGGTCGCTGCCACTTTTCATGTGATACTGCCCTAATGTAGAGCATGAATCTGGCTGTTGGAGCCCTCTCCATATGTTGTATGTGGAGCGGGGGCACGGGGGGAGAGTGGAAGGACTTTGAGGGAAAGGACTGGCAAAAAGGATAAGGAAAAGAGACAAAGCAGAAAGCAAGGAGAAAATTAGGCAGGGATAGAGATATTTTGAAAAGCAGAAATAAGCAAATGAGATTGGGAGGTAAGGATGGACCCAAAGCATCAATGGACAGCGAACCCTTTTCCCTGCATGGTTGTTGAGTGGCTATAGCAGTTTATAGTATGAATTCTCACGGTCCTGTCCCACGAAACAAGTCTTAATTAACAAACCAGTGATGAAGTCAATAGAAAACTGCTGAATAACTTGTGTATGTTTTGGAAGAATTGGTTGCTTTGCTTTCATGTGGATGCTAACAACGTTGTGACTGTGTTAGGGTAAACTGGTTTTTGGTTTTCTCAAGTACAAAAAATTCTGTACAATCTTAATTATTTTACTATGAAGGACCTTACTTTAAAGAGCAGATTTTTGTGTAGATTTGTAGAAGATTTCCATCCCTTTTTCTCTGACTTTAATATACCAGTGTGAGCATTGGGCTTACTGTACTATTCTGGCCTTTCACCATGGCTTTAGCCATATAGTTTAACAATTTGTAGGAAAATCCTGAGGCCACAGAACATATGCAAATGCATATCAAGCTGAACTGATGGACCCAGCAGTAAGAGGGATATTTGTTTCAAAAATGAAAATGACCTTCCATGTGCAAGCAAACTGATTTGCAGAAAAAGAACTAATAAAACAGAGTCTTTTAATGAGATCCAAACAATTTTTTTTACAAACCAACTTCTTGCTAAAGAAGCTGGCTGGGTGTATGCACATGCATTGCTGCTAAAACCAATTGGTTTATTACATATGCTAATAACACATAGGTATTATTAGCAAATACATATGCTAATAATTCAGCCAGGGCAAAAATATTAAAGAAAAAAAACTAGTATTCTGTAGAAGGCTTGTTTCATATATCCAATAAATTTTTGAATTTATACACTGTGAGAGAGAAAAAGAGCACTTTTTCTCATATGAAACAACAGCAGGTAATTTAAAAGCGACAAATATTAACAGTATCAAACCCTAAACAATTTTTTTGAGATAAAGTAAATGAAATGCCCAAATTACTTCTGTATATATATCTGATCCAGCATCACTGGGATTTTAAAATTGACTTCATGAGAGAAAGATCAAGCTCTGTAGCAACAATGATATTAGAGACTCTATTTTGATCTGGAATTACAAAGTCCGAAAAATTTTGGTTTTGCTCTGGTGAGCTCTCCCGTATGAAGCACACTTACAATCCTTTCAGTGGTTCCAGGTTACAAACGACAAACCTAATCTGAAGAGAAACATTTATATGTTTGATGTTAACTGTAATAACAGCTTTATTCAGTTAGACCTCTTAAACCTTTTAATAAAGCAGATACTTGACACATAGTTTTTATTTTATTTTTATAATAGATGTATCCCCCAAAAGTTTGAAGTGATACTCAGAATATAGAGTAGTATTTCTCAGTATTTGCCATATAGTTTGTATGTATCACTATTGCATAATAAATAGATGTTTTAAATATTTGTTCGTAGAGGTCTTTCCTTGAACTTAAGCATAAGTTATCTAAACAGTTGAAAAAAGATTTATAGTTATGAAGAGGCCTATATGTCAAGCAAAGTTTTATGATATGTTCCATAATAAATTAGCAATAAATGGATACAGGTGACTGTGGAATTTATGGCCTTTAATGTTTTAATGCTTCACTAAAGAAAAACCTATTATTAAGGTCCTAAAGGGTAATACAGGAATACCATCTACAAATTGTCAAATTAAATAGTTGTTGCCAGGTATTTGAACAGCGGAACATTTTGGCTTGACCAGCAGCAGGGGTAGACAGCAACAAAAGCAACAGAAAAACTAGATCATTTCAGAAGCACAAATGATAATTTCACCCTGCAAACCCTACTCAAGCGTGTCACCTCTGCTCCCGTCGTACTGAAAACAACGGGCCTGATCCTTAACCATCCCTGATTTGAAAAATCTGTAATTATGCAGGTGATCTAAGCCTACTCGTAGGGCTCTGAATTACTCATACAGGTAAAGGCTGCGGGACTCATCCCAGTTTAACTGATGGCTAAAAGCCGGTGAGTGAAGCACTGTGCCCCGCTTTGCTTGCTGGAGACCTTTTCGAATGTTTCTATGCATGTGAAAACTGTTGCTTGAATCCAAGAAATAACACACTGTGGGAAAGAAAGGGAGTTTACTGTCCTAACACTGTGACCTCAGGTAACACTGGAAATTGCCCTAAAAGAGATTCGGACAAATGCCGAAACTAGATGATGCACCTACTGCAGATGCCTGCAAACCCTTTCTGCTAACACCTCTTGAGTGGTTAAACCCCATCAAAAGACAAAAATATCGATAAAGCTGATGAGAATCTGACCAGAAGTGAAACCAAACCTTCGGATCAAAACAGGGATGGTATTTGGTGGGGTAAAGGGAGAGAGATTTATCTTTGAAGGGAGATCAGACCTGGCAGTAAGGAATTAAGATCCCAAAGCTGCTTGGCAGCGCCTGCCCGCTCCTGGGAAAGAGCTCTCCCAGAGATATAACACAGACCCAGCCCAGCACTCACGAAAAGGCTGGGTCAAAATTGCTTTTTAAGATTAGGCATACTCAAGCCATTAGCATGATGTCTGCACGTTAACACATCAGCACAAAGATAGGGCAAGGGGGAGGGGGAAAGAGTTATGCCAAAGTGCTCTGCGACTGCCACTGGGGCAGTTCATCTCTAAAAGGAAACACATGTTATCCAACCCTACACCTAATAGGGTTGGACAGTAATTAAAAAATATCTTTTATTTGGAGAGCTGGGTCTTGAAACTACCAACTCGCACCATTAATCTTTTTGATCTACTGCAAAGACCTGCAGCAAGGGTCAGCGAGCAGGATCTCTGCCATTTGTAGAGGGACGAGCACACTGACAGGACAGGGAACTGTAAAACAGATATAGTCACGACATACAGTTATCGATTAACAGTGGTCGGGAAAGGGATCGTACGGTAACCATTACCTGATCACATCACCATCTGCTCTCATGTCACAGGGCTGCCTTTGGTAAATCACCTCGAAACTACCAGCAGCTCCTCAGAAATAAAATTTAGGTGAGGCGATTGCACGGGGAAACTATTTGGATTGAATGGGAAGCAGGAACAGGGCTCAGGGAAAGGTCTCATTGCCCTCAGGCTGCCGTGTTCTGCTCACCAGAGATGGCAGAGCAAAACCTACTGCTAGGCTGGAAATCTTGAGATTTGCTCAAGACGTTCACGCTCCCACATGTGAATGTGTCAAATGGGTTGGCTGAGCTTCAAGCTCAGTTCATGTTAACTGTGCCATAACAGTTAAAGCAGCGAACCCAGCTCGTCTGTCCCGTGCTACACGCGTTCCTCCCGGCATCAACACAGGGCTGCTCCACCAAATGGTTACGTCGGTCCCATTTGCCCCAGCTGGGCAACCCTTCTGGTCTAAAGCACCTTGACATCCTCCACCAGTAAAACTAAATCCACAGAGGGGCTACTACCCATATAACCAGGCAGAGCTTGTGATCAGGGGAAAATCTATCCATTACCAGAACAGTCACCAAAAAACCAGTTTCCTAGCACAGCTTGGAGGGCAGTGTTTTAGCCAGTCTCTAACGCTATCTTGCTGTCTCAGAAGATGTGTCAGTTTAGGCCCTGTTGTCATTCAATTAATCTCCAGCGTGGCTTCAGTAAAGAGAGAAGCTCTCCACTCCAGATAGCCAGGATAATCATTAATTAACCCATTAGTCTTGCTCACTTCACCATTCCTATCCTTTCTGTGCTTTACTGTCATGACATGACTAGATGTTTCTCCTTATTTTGAAGGGGCTAAGAATCTCCCTTTGTTTTTGTTTTAGATTTTGGGGTGTTTTTAAAACGAATTTGATGAACACCTGTGATTTCATCTGGAAGTTGTTTTTATTCTCACGCTGTGAAGAGCTAACTTCCAGATCACCCTCCTGTCCATATGTCTATCAGATGTGTTCGTGCTGTGCTGGGTTGGGCAGGGTCAGGGGGGGTTCGCTATGAACTATGAGCTTATCTGACCCGTAGCAATGACTGCCGCAGGTGAGTTGCAAAGGTATCTGCTGTTCAGATAAAACTCAGATGCTATGCTACAGGTATGACCTCTGTTCCCAAGAGCCTTCTCCTGTGCTCTGTCCAGAGGGCCACCAGCTTTTGCTCCCCAGGGAAGGCTCCTTTGCCTCCAGGGAGCCTTATCAGCTACAGCAGAGCCAAATATTACGGAAACGCTAAATAATTGCTATGTTTCCTTGTGCTTTTATTTGTTATTCATCACTTGCCCTACAACTCTGTATCACTGTAAAAGATAGATTATTGAAAAAAGATCCCGTGATTATTTCTTTGAATTCTTTCTCCCCCGGGACAGAACAAACTGAGATGATTGTGTGAGCAACGGATTAGTTTAGCTGGAGCAAGTGTTCCCAGATCTGGCTCTAGGGTATAATAACACCTTTCTGTTGTCTCTGAAGTACCTCCACTCAGGAAATATGGGGGGAAAGACACCCTCAGATACATTTTCTTTTTCTTCTTAGACAATAGAATTTAGCAGACTTAGAGCTAATCTGATCCCTCTTAGGTTAATAGTGTTTTTATGACTGACTTCAGTAGCTATGATGAAGAGCCCACATACAGAAATACTCTGGAAAGGTCAGTTCACAAGAACACTCGACTTCTGGGGACAGGGCAAGTAAAACAACTCTGATGTAAAGACAGTTGATATCTCCTTCTAAATAAAAAGTTACAAAAAATTAGGACCAATCTGCTGGTTCAAGCCAAGTTCTATTTAATTTACATATTTAGCTAGCATACTTGTGCAAACAAGATAAAAAAATGCACTACTACTTTACCGCAGGTAAGGTTCTTCATTATAACTACAGGCTTCTAAAATATGGTTTTCAGGCTATTCTGCCTTTATATACTATTCCACCATGATAAATCTTTAAACATATTATATAGCTATGTTTCCTGAGATTTCCAATGTATGGATATTTTAATGGCACCTGCAGTAGTGTTTAAATGAGTATAAAGAAATAAAATTTATGGATTTCAGATGCTTGTGGGTTTAAAAGCAGACTGAAAAATACAAAAATGAGGAAGTGATGAAGTATAATGAGCTACAATTGCTTTGCATTTGGGATTTTCAAACATCTTTAAACCATTGGAATCTCTTCTTGCATTCAGATGTATTTCGAAGAGCTTTAAAGATTCTTTCTTCCTAGAGATGCTGTGCATGGGGAATGGGTGTGAACCAAAGCCTTACCCTGAACCCTCCTGTTCCAGCCCGCGGCTCTGCCCCACAACCTGAACTTTGGAGCTAAGGTCCCTCTCTGTTACGTCCAGGATTGCCAATTCTTGTAACACTTTGTGTAAGGTGCCGTCTCGAGTACTAAAATCGTATCAGTGACCTCTGAGGGCTACAAGTGGGAAGAAGGGATGCTGAACTTCAGCTGGAGCCTCCAGACTGGTGCTTGGAGACTGGACTGCAGGGACAGATGGTGTTCCCAGTGACTACCTGTGGAAACGGCAGTACCGCTTGTCATGTCCTGCAAAATATGATTGCTCTTCTGCCTGAGCAGTGTGTACCGAGCTAAAAAACAGTACACGCTGAGGTGAGTAAAGATACAGGAGGTATGTGGCCTCACATCCAGGCTGCTGGAACCACTGTCAGAGAGGAACTGGGACAGAAGGGAAAGAGGAGCAAAGTCTGCCTGTAGACACAAAGGTGAAGCGAGCTGGATGCAAGCAGGAGGTCTTCTCCTGTCAGGAAGATGCTGAGATACAGCAGCGTGTGAAAGAGTTGCTGTATACATATCATACTGATGAAAAAGTCACAAAAGAAAAAAGAGGTATGTCAGTTCATATGATTTTAGACATTTCAGGAGTTACTGTAGAGTCTACACAGGAAAAAAAAAGGCCAATGATGTTGGAAAAATAAAACAGGACAGAGAAGTGAATGAGTCAGCCTCAAGAACTATGATGCTGGTGATACTTTACACATGCTCAGTAGGGGCTTCCTAAAAAGTAAAGTGTCTTCTGATGCTGAAAGAGAAACAGATAAGAAAAGCACCGGTAGCTACAATTGTATCTCCATAAAACTTAAAGGTACACTTGCACATACAGCTTCACTATGAAGCAATGGTCTGAAAGGTCTGGGTTACTGTGTGACTTCCTAGGTTAATTTATTTATAGTCTATTTTTTCATGTTAAATATTTCCAAGTTGGTGATAATGGAGTGTGATGCTTTTTTTTCTTCTCCTCTCCTGAAGGTATGCAGCAAGCTGAGTTTTGTATCCAAATATATGTGTCTCATTTGATATTGGTTTAATGACTACTTTCCCAAACACAATAATGCCTAGCCTCAACAGCATTTCTACTGTAATTTATATAACAGCCAAGTGCAGGGCCATTTCTCCTTTTTCGCTTTGTCTGACAATATCTCCTCGTCTTTTTTTTTTCTTGTTTATTTCAACTCAGGAGTGACTGGGGGGGGGGGGGAAGTGAAAGTTATGCTAATGAAATTCTGTGTTTCCCTTTTAAAGATACAAGCATAATCTTTTCCTAACATGCTTATTGCAAATTCAAGCATGCAGGATCAAAATTCAAAATTATTCTCACTCTCAAACAAATACATAAAAATCTCTAGAACACAAATTTAAACCACAGCAGAGAATACCACACCTTGAAATCAACAGACAAGTTCAAATATAAACCTGAAGTCCCACCACTAAAGACGCTGCGTGGTGAATCCAGCCCAAGACTTTGTCTGTAGATGCACTTTATCAAACAACCCCACCTGGGACTGGGAGACGAAGCGATAGCAGAGACCTCTCCAGAGTCACCTCTCCAGGAACTAAACTGACTGCAACTTGTCTGGAGTTGGATGTCTGGTTCTGGTTTTATTTCTACAAGGCTGAAGTTAAACTATATATTCTTGCCCTCTGTCATTCGACAGAAGAATGTACTCAGACCCCTAACATTTGCACTGCCTGTCTTGCTGCCATGGTTAAGAGAACCTACTGCCTTGTAAAAATGTAACTACACGTGTTTCATAAAAATCAATATAAAAATAACAACACTAGGGTACTTACATCTTTCTGGAACAATTGAATTCTGAAACAAGCATCTCTGGTTCTTCCTCCTGCAAATGGATCAAATTACACTTCACTAGGTAATAAAGTGTGGTACAATAGCCTGCCCAATCTGTTTTCATCTTGTCTTGTACAAAGTCTCAGATATACTTACTCATTATTCAACCTAATGGGCCTGCATTTGGCATATATTGAATGTTAGCGCTCTCCTTGGAAGTTGCAGAGGTTAACTGCTCCTAACAGTCTCTTTCCTTCCTTTCTGGGCATGTTTTCACCATGAATAATAGGAAAAACAGAACGGAATGTCATAATACCCTAGAATGAAGGTGCCGGTACAAACCACAGAGATGAAGTAATGGTAGCAAATGTTTGTCCTAATCCCTGATCATCCCAATGGAACCTAGCCCATACCTGGAAATATTCTGAAATGTATCGGGGAAGGAATCTGCTCCTGCCAAAATGCTTGCAGAAGTGAAGGCCCACATTGTTAAGCATTATTATCATTCTTTATTCACTTTATTGGTAGTGTTTGCTTGATTGTGGCTACGCATGAGAAAAAAAAATGCTGTCAGAAGCTGAACTGGAGATGTTACACCCTTCATTCAATTATCGTTTCAGAGGAGGAAAGAAATATTTCTAAATATAAATGACCTTATTTAATGTTAACTATGAGCTAAATCATGGTAATTGTAGTCCTGGAAGTGGTCCTGCTGCAGCAAGTTAAAAGTAAAATTACTTTTGAAAACAGAAGCTTGAAAAATATTTGTATATAATTCCTAGGCTCTATAGCAAGGAATTACACAAACTGCTAATCACGCACAAAAATGAAAAAAACTGTTGATACAGCTGAAATTTTTTCTTTGCTCTTGTTTTGTGCTATAATATTTTTCTAGTCCCTGCACTCAAAGTAGATACATCACATTTTGATGTAGTTAGGCTCTTTTCAAGGTGTGAAATTGGTAAGTACCAACACCAAAGGAAAAAAATTCTTTTAATACTGCACTGTGCCACTTGAAGCAGTATTACCCTTTGGCTTCAAGCCAACAAACTCCAGTGAGAACTATTTTATAGCACATGACTATAATAAAAGATATTTAAACATGGCCTAACAATGGATTAAACTAGTAAGACATAGTTTCTGTTAGATCCCAAGGATGAATATCAAAAATAGAGGCAATAGTTTTGAAACAACAGCCAGCAGTGAAAAGTTTATTTCTAATATAAACCAGACAGTCCTCAAAATAATTTGTGGTTTATTTAATTCTTACCGTTCATCTTGTGTTCTTTTGAGTAAGCTAAAGTAAGACACCCGCCTAAAAACACCAGCTGGTTTAGATTTTGATTCTGGATCTCTAGTGAGCTGAAAAACTGTAATCCGCATCTGCAAGGGTGGGGAGTCATTTCTGTAAACAGGGAAAATAAGCATTTGCTGGGGGCGGGGAGGGCAGCATATGAGAAGGTGAATTTTGGGAGAAGAGAGAAAAACCAACCTCGCTAATATATTATAATAAATTACTGTTTTGTCATTATCTCGTTATGTTTGCACAAACATCAATTGCATGTGAGCCCTGAAAAAGAATGTCTCATTGCCTTTAATATGCACTGCAGTGTGCACCCATACAAAATCATTACTGTAACAAAACCAGCTGCGTGTAATAGAAAGCAAATGATTTGCAATGTTACTATAAGAAACTACTTTATTTCATATTATCATAAAAAGCACAGCACTGAAAATTTGCATGACAAACACAAGAATCCAGGAAATTCCAAATCTAATTCATTTTTAGGTTTTAATAGGTATTAACTTACGGAGGTGAATTGTTAAGAACATTTCTTGAAGAATATTTCCAGAGAGTTTAGCTGCAATATTGGAACTCGTATTTAGTGAAATGTGAACTAGTCCAGTAGATGAAGAAAATGCAGAAGCCTTAAATAGCGGATTCACTGCTGGACCTAAAAAAGCATATTTATTTTTATCACCACGCTATGGCTGAAGGTTTGGGTCTATCAAGGACCTCTCTCTTAAGACATTGGGACTTCACTCCTCTGAACAAAGACTGCTGGATCAGATGCTGTTCTTCTTAAAATTTCAGTTCTGTTATCAACCTGCACAGTTACAGTTCTCGACTATTGTGAAATTATAACAAATAAACATAAGCAGTTTCAAACCCATGTTCTGCCCGGTCATATGGAGTAGTTGGGTTACTCAACTGATTTAGCAGATTACGAAGGATCAACTCCCAACTCTATCTCACACAAGTCATGAACCAAGTTTCTGTTGTCTTGTGGAAGGTAAGCCTATTTTATGTAACTATCGAAGGAGATAACAGCTGTTACCAAAAAGGTGGCAGGCATGTAAAACAAAAACTAAAGTCTTGAACAAATGAAGCTTTATAAGACCCAGGCAGGACTCAAACAAATGTTCAATGAAAGTCACTTTTATGGCTTTACTTTGGTTTATCGCAAGGCAGTAATAAATGTGTCTCATTAAAAGCCAGTAAAAGAACACCACCTACACCACCAATTGCTGTAACTGCAGATATAGCAGATCTGGAATAGTTACCTAAAGACCCTCATTTCCTAGCATTTAATGCTTCCATGTCCATATAAACTAGCCTTCTATGGATTTAAAGACTGTTGGATGCTAAAAGCAGCAGCTGTTGCTGGGAAAACGACACTTTCAAAGCCCTGTTTCTTTCTCAAGGTGAAGTTAGAGGGAGGTTGAATGAACATGGAGCTCTCCTTGGCTAAAAAAAATAAATTGCCAGAGGAGAACACGCCAACAGAAAGACAAGCAATTCCCCTATTCTGGCTAGAGCGTAAGTGTTTTGCCTCAGCTTTATTGCTCAGCGGGTCAAATTCATTCGTGGTGAAATGGCAGTTCCCATGGTGAAGCCGCAAGAAAATTCTGAAATCTTCTGGCACCTGTCAAGAAATGGGGATGTGAAAGTGGGGGGAGGAACTGGCATGTAGAAGCTGGGATTAAGGGTGGGAGCCACCACATAAAAGGTTATTCTTGTTCTAGTTGTTAGAACTTTTTTATTGCATAGAATTTACATACATGCTTATTAAGTGGTTTAAAAAAGAAGCCTGACAGATATTAAACAGCATGCCACACTCTTTATGCTGCTGCCATACAGATGTGTCCAAAGCATAAACAGACTTACAGTCAGCACTCGGTTGCTCTATGGGAGAGTATCTCTGCAGTAAATTTCTCCAAACTTTTCAGGACAATTAACTTGAGAATTGGAAACTTTTTTTTCCCCCAGATTTGATCCTTTGCTTGATCTCTCACTGCTTTCCAATTAAGCAGGGAAAATATATAGCAAGTGTTTTAATACCCTAGATTGAATTTCCTAAACCTAAGCTAGCAGCAGAATTACTGGGCCAGGGATTCTGGCACAAGAAGTACAGCTGTGTGTGAGCTGGTGGGAAAAACTACTGGAATATCATGACTAGTCTTGGTGTTCACACTTCAAAGAAGCCATGGAAAATTGAAAATAGATCAGAAAAGAATGATTTCAAGAGCTGGAATATCTGCCTTGTAGGGATAGATGTATGCAGCCTAATCTGTTTACTTTATCAAAAGAAAGGTTAAGAGTCTTGATCATGATATATTAATACCTACATGTGGAGAAGATTTGTAATGGCTCTGTAATTTAGCATATAAAAATTCATCAAGACCTAGAAGCTGAAAATGGTCAAATTCTGGTTATGGATAAAGCAGACAGGATTAGCAGTGAGGTTAATTAGTCAGCAGGAAAATTTCTACAAAAGGATTGTGGGTTCTTCACCCCAGAAGCTTTTCAGTCAAGACTGGATGGCTCTTTGACATAAGGAGACCCGTGAACTGGGCTGGGTGCAGGATTCCCAGGTGAGGCATTCTGGTCAGGGCAAATTTGTCAATCATGATGATCCCTATGACCAGGGATGTGCTGGGGCAGGTCAATCTTATTCACTTGAACTAGTTGGCAAAATCAACATTGGTATATGAACCACGGTAAAACCTACATCCCAAATAGTCCCCTCTTCACAGCAACGCTGATGTTCTGGGAAGCCCTGTCACCTATGCTTGGCTTGGTGCGCAGCTCCTTCTTTCCTTCCCGATACCTCTCATGCCTGGACTTTTCTGTAGAAAATGTAAAAATGGAGCCAAGTAATCTGCTTTGTCCAATCCCACTGGTGACACACATAACCCAACTGCTCCAATCTTTCTTCTACCTCTCTACCCCTTTTCTGTCACAGACTCCTAAATTTCAGGCTTGCCACTGGATAGAAAACTCTGGAAAAATGTCTTCTTTGGGAACATATGCTGGATACTTAAATGTTGAAGTGAATGTCTGTTTCTGTGATTTAAGTAATTTCAGGGATGAGCCTGAGTAAAGGTTATTTGCACAGTAATGTTAGTTTTGTGCCTCTTTAGTCACCACTCTCTAGGCATTATCATGCTGCTCAAACCCAGCAATGGTGCAATTATCAATGCCTTACCTAAAACTTTCCGTGAGCTCTTGATATTGTCACTAGGGATGGAAGGACCCACGTAGTGGCAGGACACTGTACAAAAGATCCTGAGATAAATCAATCAGCAAGAACATCTGATTGCCAAAGTGGAGCATTTAATTATATAGCCTTTTCTATCACTGTAAACGAAGGTGGACATGCTGTTGCAGTAGTATGGGAGAGAAATGGGAGAGGAAAAAAAAATGAGATTGAGCAGCAGCAAAGAAACAAAGGAGAAGCTGAAGGAAAACAAAATATGGAGATGATTTAAAATCACTTATGAGACCTGTGCCTGCTAATGCATTTTTTCAAATGATTATGACTTACATAAAATACATTCAGACATCTTCTTCTCATTAGAAATACTGAGCTGAAAAAAGATATAACCAGTATCCCAGTGTGTTCCTCTTACATGAGCTTTTGAACCACAGCTACGAAGTTGCATCCAACATTGGTATGCCTTAACATCATATGTTCTTGGATGATGAGACATCTGTGTTCTTACATGGACAATCATATTTACTCCAACATCAGTGAAAGTGTTTCTAAAGAACAATTGCTGATGTGTTAGCATGGCTTCTATTTTGCTATTGAGACTGGTATGCTCCATCTTTGATTTCGTATTTTTCTAGCAGATGGGAGTTTCAAAAGAGCTGCTATAGAGAACCTTCACTGTTATTCACTGCTTTTTCACAGTGAGATAGAGAATGCTGTCAAACATCAATGGAAAAAGGAGCACCATTGGCTTAAGCCATGAAGATGCAGTGAAAACCTAAGGTAATGACCAAAGTAAGAAAATAAATCACTTTTGCTAATGCAAGGTCCATTCAAAGTGGTAGGTGAAGAAGCTCAGAGGGTGACGTCTGTATCCTAACACTGTTAGTATTGACTTTTTAGTGAGGTTCAACCAGAGAGCGCTCCAGTGGCAAACTTCCACAGCAATTCCTCTTTTAGAAGCAAAGACGAAGGAGCATGAAGTGCGAAGCTATATATCCAAGAAGAGATTGCAACACCAGGTAACTGTCTTCATTTTTGTTTACTCAGACTCTAAAAAGAACTAAATCTGACTACATCGCTTTGCTTTCATGAGCAGGTACATTTTCTGAGCACAATTCTAAAGCGACAGTGGACAAAGTGACAGAAGAGCCTCGGCAGATTTCTAGTGTAGGGGAAAGGGCTTCAGAGCTGCAAATAATAACCAGAGGCTAAATTCTGCTCTCCATCCCACTGGAGAAAATTCAAAGTAATTACCCCACTGACTTCAGTGGAGTGATCCTAGATTTATATTACTGTAAATGACAGAAAAAATTGGACACAATATAGAAATAATTTATTTAAGGCCCTAAGTACAGTTGCACAATCCAATCTGTAAATAATGCCACTAATGCACATATGGCTAATTTACATCTAGACTATGAGAACATATCCAGTGCTGATTTCCAGGATACTTGAAGCACCAGGCAGTGCCAAAATAAATTTGCAGTATTCCTATAGCCCTCACAATCTTTCCAACTTTTGGTGTTGAGAAAAAGATGCACTACAGATATTTTGAAAAAGTGAAATTTTATCTGTTATATAACTAGGTATTAGATAATTCTTACAAAAAAGGCATAGCATGCTGTTAAGCAGCACTCCACATCTACTTGCATGAGCTCTGCAAGCTCTCTCCTCTCAATAAGTTGTTTTTATCTAATTTGTCTCTTACTGGGAGCAGAATTTTAGGAGCAGCTTGAGTTTTCTAAGAATAAACCATGCTTCAAAGAAAGAAGGGTTGTAAGTAACATTGGAGAAGAGTGCTTGGAGTACATACATTTAACGCACATAAAACTTAACTACAGCAATTTAATTTAGATTCCTTCTCTAATCACATATTTATATTAAGACCTTGCTGAAGCCAAATTGAAATTTATATTGCTAGGAGGCAAAGATGATATAAAATCTGAATTATTCATCAACTCAGTAAGAGAAAAAATTTCTCCCAAAACACCAAATATTGTTCTGGGTTTATCTCAGCTCTGCAATGTGGGGTGGAGACTTAGAAAATCCACGTCTTGGTTTACCAGGGCTTGAAAGGAGACATGTTAAGTCAAAGTGTAGCAAATACATCAACCCTTCTTCCTTCCTTCATAAAATATTTTATGTTATGTTATTTTATTTTTTTTTTTTTTTGGTATCATCAGGGAAGAAGGGTTCTCTTGTTACCAACACGCAGGAGGTGTTGAGACCCTGCAGTTAACTGCAGATTAATCACGGCTGACTTAGTGCTGCAGGTGGATTCCATTAGACCCTTCAACAACAGAAGAGACATGGGGTAGTCCTCTGGTAGAAGAAAATCCCTGGGAAGAAATTTTGAGGGCAGCTAAGCCTGGGAAAAAGTCTTGGGAATGAGCAGGAAGTTTAAATGTGTTGTTTTAGTTAAGACGACCAAACTTCAAGAAGGACTTTTCACTTTTTTCAAGGGGCATGCTACACTTTAAGGTGGGTAGGTATTTTACCTGTTTGCTGTAATTGCTAACTTAGTAGACAAAGGAGTGATGTAAGCATAGCAATTTAATCTTCTTGCAAATAATTCCCTTTTGTCTTCCTGTGTATGGCAGCCTACTGATGTTCAATGTGTAGGTCCTGTAAAGTATTTTGAGGCCCGAGAGGGGAAAGAAGTAGAGCAGTTCAGAACTTCCATTACTAAGAACATTTTTTAGGACATAATTTTCTGGTATTTGCTGAGATTCTCCTTAAGAGAGTTGATAACTTTGGATAATTTCTGAAGTAATGGTCTCTGAGATCCTTGGAGACCTATAAAGAGAGAATAAATGCATGAGTTATTTAACCAGGAAAAATACCTCTGAAGAAGCCTCATACTCAGACAATGATAAAAATCTCTCTCTTTTTTTTTTTTTTTCCCCTCCTAGTTCATTAGGAAACTAGAAAGAAAGTCATAATTTTGAAATTGTTTTTTTCTATTGATAAATGTTTCTTAGGTTCTGACAAGAATGAAAAAGATTATTCTCTGCAAAGATGGCAAAATTATCCTTGGCTTTCCTTATATTATTTATGTCCATTTCCAATGCATAAAAGTTGTTTGTGACCTTCAAGCATCGGATATGTACTGAAAACAAGACAAGAATATGCATATTTAAGTCTGAAAATAGATGTTATATAGCCAATTTCCATTTCTAATGTAACTCTTTAGTTTAAGCCCCAGTTTGTGGTTCTGTGATTTTTGAATGGGTACTTCTCTAAGGGTCAACTTGGAGGTTTCTGTGAAGTTTTAGGAAAGCCAATGGCAAATCTGAATCTAGTCCTTAGCGGATAATTGTAGAAGAGCTGGATGTGACTGGTCCTGTCCCCCGTGGAGGTATTGCCAAAGATAGTTTGAATTCCACAGCGTCTAGGGCAGGGCGATGACTTTTCAGTGTGCCTGAGGTATCCCATGGCTATTGCAGGTTAGAAGTGCTCAGGGAGTTTGTGTGACGGGGATGCTTTGACAGAAGAGCAAAATGGTTTGCCTGCTTATGATTTGTGCAAAAGCTGCCAAGAGCTATGTGTTTTCATGTTTTTAAAAGACTGAATTGAAATCTAACCCAGACAGCTAACTAACATCTTGAGACACAGGCAGTTTGGGTCAAACCTGGATGACTGGCAAGTTTAATTATAGCATCTGATGACTGTTTTACAGCATTTAAGCCTCTTTGAACTTCACAATGGATGACAGTGTTGAAAGGCTGTGAAAGAAGTTCAGCTAAAAATGAACAAAAAAGATGATGCTTCCAACACTCTTAGTGGTACCTGGCATTCATCTCAAGTCTGATATTGCACACAGTTCTACTATATCTGTGACTCCAGGTTTCTGGTGCAAAAGTACTGGATTTGTATCAGAACAATGGACTATGGGTATTTGCCCGATTTCAAGCCTTTGCTCCCCTCTTCAGAGACGCGTTTCCTTTGCTGGTTTTTGTATGATCCTGTTTATTGCAGTAATGCGAGAAAGACAGTGAAGAATGAGGCAGGGGAGACACAAATTGCATCGTAAGCAGAGGGTAGGATAAAACCATAGCTGGCTAGAGAGAACAGCAGCACAGAAGCAATGACAGTGGCCAGTACCTGAGAGCTCAGTACCAGTGAGGTGTCTGTAGGGCTGTCAAAAGCTACCGGAGAAGATTCAGCCCTGGTGTTGAGGCCAAACGCCAGCTCCTTCTGAGGAGACATTCCGTAAGAGTGAATGTGAAAGGCAAAAGAGAGCACACAGAGCAGGACGGTGCCTAACTCACCCAGCCTCAGAAAACCTTGAACATTTTGGGATGTAAAATTTGGGTTCAGGGCAGAAACATGATGAATATTCATCTAGCTTTTAATATTTACATGAAAATACTTTCAGCTTAACGAATCATTTTCAAACCAAGAGACAAGAGACAAAAACAGTAGCTTGAGAAAAACCTTCCAATTCACAGTGGTGGGCTTAAGCCCAGCTATTTGATTTCTGCAATCAATTAATTCTAGTGAATTCCTGAAGAAGTCACTAATTGAAAAAATAACGGCAGCTAAGATAAAGTTAACAGACAACAATGCTCAGTCTCAAAATTTGCATAGTCTCTCCAGAAAATGTGCAATCTGGACAGTTGCAACAGCTACTGAAAGTTAGAGTCAGCTAGGCAGAAAGCAGAAGCTTGTTACATGTCTAGACAAAACCAGCCTGTGCCTCACAACTACATAATGTTCAAAACAAACACACTGCCCAAAATCTGCCAACAAAGAATTATTCAGCAAATAATTTCAAAGAAGAGATAGCATTTTCATTAAAAATAACAAAAAGTTTCCTACTTCATAAACAGAAATCGGGGAGAAATTAAATCACCAAATTATCTGTTACAGTTTACCACTGTAAAGCACAACTGCTCTGATCCTCTTTAGCAAGTACGCAACTGGAAATGAAAAGCAGTGGATGGAACTGTCTCGGCAGCACAGGCAAAAAGATTTTCTTGCATTTTCTTTTGCAAGGGCAGCCAGAATATCAAGCCTCATGTTTAATCAGATGCACTGTTGGCTCAGGAGGGAGAATTGAGACGGTATTTCAAATTACTGAAATTGAAAAAAATCCACCGTAATTCTGGGAATTCCCTCTTTAAAAAACAATCTAGATCTCCTGGGCCAGAAATGCCTGGAAGAATGTGTAATAGAGATAGATGGCGCGCATGAGGATTAAGGTTCTGTATTAAATACGCCATAGATATCCACTGTTGTTCTCTGATAAACAATCATTTTTTAAACTCACTCTCATCACTATGTCATGTTTTCTGTCCCAGTCCACTCACGCTGAGGATGTTCTAGCATGAATTCTTCCAGTCCTTGGTTTTGTTTCTTTTAGAGGATTTTGAGCTCAAAGTGTTGTTTGGAGCTTGCTATCAAAAGTAGTTCCCTTGAGGGCTATATTGTGGTAAAAAGCGCTTTTCTCTGAGGATGGTTGGTAGCTCCTGTATCGTTCTCTGCCTTGCCCCTTTCCCCTGTCCTCCCAGTGCCTGTGTAGGATTGGAGAAAGATAGCCAAGAGAAGCAAGCCCAGAATTCTTGCTGCTGAAGAAAAAGCCATCAAAGCTGGAACATCTGGCCTCAGAACACTGTTTCTCCATTTCTGATTTGCGCTATCTGTATTATGCTCCTGGTGGCTGTTCCAATGCCCCCACCCCTTGTAGATAATGTCCCTCTCTTCTCTCATGTTGTTAGTCCGCTTAGCTATTCATTCCTAAATAAACCACTGAAAATAAACAAACTTGTGGGATTAAGGAGCATTTTGATGACGTGAGCTAACTAGAAGGAATATGGTGACCTTGATACTTGAAAAGATGTGAGTCCTTTTCACAGAGAAAGCATGAATTACAGATCTTGCCAAAAACCAATCTAAGAAAAATTCTTCCCTTTACCCAAGAGACATTTGACTTTTAATTATCTCTTTCAGAGTCCCTAGACTTTTCTTCTCTTGTATCTATTTTTGTCTGTGTATTCTAATCTGCAAAGAGACAGTGAAAACGGAATTTGTCCATCACTTCTGTCAGCTTCATGGTATCCTTCCTCACGTGAGCTGTTGTTTGGTTAGTGCCCATTTCAAATTCAGGCAGAAAAAATGATTTCTCAAAGATTAGTCATCCTCATTAGCATTCCCACTGTACTGCTAAGGCAAAGTATTTAATATTAATGACCACTGATATTCCCGCACTGTTTGTCCTGCATCCACAATGCTTGGCCTCAACATGGGGAGGAAAAGAAAAGCAAAGAAACAGTACGGTCTCGTAACCAAAAATGGTGCATAGAAAACAAAATGGGTTTTCTAATATAACATTCACTAAATCGTGGAGAGTGAAGAGCAAAACCTACAGTGCATGCAGCCACCGAGTGGTGGTGGTGGTTTAGTGAGCGGGAATCTGAGTCGTTTCTGGATTAACGCTCTAACATCGTGCCAGGGGATACTGTGTTGCTGGAGATATCATTATTTCTCTGAGATGTTCTGTCATTTATATCGCACGTTACATTCAAGAAGATGACAATGTCCCTATTCCAAAGAGAACGAAATCAAAAGGCCGGATTGCAACTTGACCCTAGAGGGGTATAAGAGGGAATAAAATGTATCTGGTGCACCTTTGAGCAGAATTTACTTCAAGCACAGGGGTGCTAGAGAGGGCATCTCCCTAATGCCTGCCCCACCAGCTGTGCAGAGAGAGGGAGAGACATGGGAAAGGGAGAAGGGCTCCGCTCTCCTCGCGTGCCAGATTGCGCATGAGGAGTAGAGGACTAATAATCTGCTTATTTTTGAAAGCAGGAAAGGCAGGTTGGGTATTGTATTGATATATTGCATGTGGAGCTACAGAAGTTCTTCCACCTTCCCCTGTTCAGCTGTGTGCATATGCATTCCAGTCAGCCCCTGTTTAGAAAGAGACAATAATAAGAAATTATAGAATACCAATAAAAGACAAGGGAAAAGCACAAATCCTGCCTGTTGTAAGAACTCATAAAACTTTTCCTAAGACACAGCATGCGAGACATGATGTTTGACTTAAATTTCTGATTAAATAAATACATTCTGCCTACCTAAATTTCATTTCTTGTTTTGATTTGATGAGTGCATCGTGCTTGGTTTCGATTTAGCGCAGTGAAGAATATTCTATTAAAACAGAATTTGGATGTGGTAAAATTAATTTAAGAAATAATGTGATGTACATATGTCTCCCCGGTTTCCAACAAGAACGCTGTGGTTTTCTCCCATGGCCTAAGCCTCCTGCAGAACACTGTCACCATAATCCTTTCTGGCTCTTCCAGCCTGAAATGTTGCTACTCTTTCCCTAAGCACAGCAGTTCACCCTGGGAGCTTCGTTGACAGCTCTCTGCAAAACATTTGGGAAAGATACCTGACGATGTGGTACGCTGGCAGCTGGAGAGGAGGGGTAGTGATTTTCAGGTGAGGGGGACAGCAATTTATGCCAAAGAGTTGTTGGTTAGTGCCCATATGGTCAAACCATAATTTGACCGTTAGTATCTCACTGATACAAACCAAGGCAGATAACCATAGCATTAATAACTCTACAAAATTCCTACCCTAGATAATCCATTTACATGCTTTTGTCTAAGTATGATCCCAAGACATGTTGTGAAGTTATCATTTCCAACTGGACCATCTATTTTCCAACATCAACAAAAATCAGATAGAATGTGGAGAAGGAAAGAAGTGCCAGCACTGCGTTAATTACCACAGCACGCAGATAAATATCGTTCCCAGTCAAAACTTAAGGGTTGTTTAAGTAGTTATTTAAATTGTGTACAGAGATAATGTGAGCTGGGACTCAGACTAATGACCGTGTGTAGACTGGTGATCCCCAACCTTTTCTGACCCTGGGCAATAACTCGCTCAGCATTGAGTGTTGTGGGCAGCATCATACCTTACTCTCCCTAATGGCCTTCAGCTTTAACTTTTTAATTTCCTGTAGGTCTCAGCAGTATGAGAAGGTCTCCCAAGGTTTTTTTGCTCGCTAACCCGTGAGCCGTGGACTGGGGACTCATGAGCGAGGGGCGGTGGATGAAGTATTATCTGACTTGGCCGCCGATCTCCCTGCTTGTTATGGTTTGCGGGGGTGGGATACGCAGCCTCACAAACCCTAATTGCGTGTGGGCTTCTCTTCTTTTTTTTTTTTTTTTGGAGAAACAAAGCTAATACCTGTGACTCCGCTTACAGGTGCGCATGTAGGCGCACACATACACGTGTAGCCTCCAGGTGTACCATCAATAAAGTTACGTCTCCTCAAAACATCTGATAATTATTTCCGCTTTCTCACTTAAATCCAACCGAATTTCCAAGGCGGGCGGATGGGGTGGAAAATAACGAAGGCCTTCCCAAAGCAGCTCGCAGCGGGACGGGCCGCCTGAGAGCTTGCTCCAAGTCGGCGGCCGGCTGCACGGCTGCCCTGAGGCCCTAATATGTAATATTAAAGAACAACGATAATAACAACAGATGTCTATGGAAGTTCCCTCCTCCCCGCAGCCGCCACGGAGCTCTCTGTTCCCTCCACAAATAAAAACACTGAGGGGTTAATTAACGAGACGGCGATCTCAGGCGGGAGGGGACCCCGAGGGCCCAGCTCCCCGTCACCCCCCGGGGGAACCCCGGCCTCTTCCCCACCCGGGGCGGGGGGAGGCCGTCCGCGGCCGGCGCCCTCGGCATCGCCTGCCCCGGGTGATCGTGGGGGGGGGGGGGAAGCGGAGGCGAAGCGGCCGGCGGCGATGGCGGGGAGGGGGCGAACCCTGCCCTCTGCCCTCTGACCGCCGCGGAGGCCGCCGCCGCCGCTGGCAGCATGGGGAAGGCGGAAGCGGCGGAGCCGGCCCGTCAGGCCGGGCGGCGGCGGCGGCGGCAGGGGGGGAGCGCGGCGAGAGGCTGAGGGAGAAAAGCGGGCGGGAGGGCAGCGCCGTGACGGTCGGCGGCAGCCCGGCCCGACTCCGCCGTGAGGAGCGGGGCGGCGGCGGCGGCGAACCCCCCTCCCCCGCGCTGCCCGCCGCCCTGAGGCACCGAGCTGTGAGGGGGCCTGCGGGGCCGGGCCGCGCTGAGCTGAGGGGGCCGCGGCGCTCCGGGCGGGGCCGGGCCGGGCCGGGCGGCGGAGGGGCCCTGCCCGGGGAATGCCCCGGGGGAGGCGGGGAGCGGTGCCGGCGGGCCGGGGGCGGCCGGGGGCGGGAGGGGAGTAGTGTGGGTGGTGCGGGGGGAGCCTGCGGCCCCCCAGGCATGGAGTGGCGGGTAGGGCTGCGCGGGGAGGGGGGGACCTGAGCACCGGCGAGGGCCACCCGCGGCGGGGAGCGCTGGAAGGAGGACCGCGCCGAGCCCCTGGCAGGTGCCTGCGCCGTTAAGTGCCCTTCGGCAGGAACTCGAAGACTTACGGACTCGGTGTTTGCTGCTGCTGCTGCTGCTGCGATCCGTCAAAGATGATGTTGGCAGAGCAAGCCCAGAAGTGGTTCCCGACTCACGTGCAAGTGACGGTCCTGCAAGCCAAAGGCCTGAAGCCGAAAGGTAAAAATGGCAGCAACGATGCCTACACCATCATACAGCTGGGCAAGGAGAAGTACTCCACCTCGGTGGCTGAGAAGACCCTGGATCCCGTCTGGAAAGAAGAGGCCTCCTTCGAGCTCCCTGGATTACTCATGCAGGAGAATCCAGAAAAATACATCCTGTACCTGATTGTCATGCACAGGTCGCTGGTGGGGCTGGACAAGTTCTTGGGACAGGTGGCGATAAGTCTGAATGATATATTTGAGGACAAGCAAAGACGGAAAACAGAGTAAGTCGTGGTTGGTTGTTTTCATCATAATTTGTATTCCTTGTACGCTTGGGAGGGTGGGAAATAGTAGCCTTAGTATCAATGTACTTTGAAATGAAATTAGGACGCTTCTCTCTCCTGTGGTGTGCTCAAAGCCCCTAACGTATGCAGTCATGTCATTGTGGCCTGACCTCTTCCAGAGAGAAGTTTACTGTAATCACAGTGGTCGCCCTGCACGGGGAAGGACTGTCAATAACATTAACATTTTTTGACAAATTCTTGTGTGCAACATGAACTCATTACAGTCTGTTTTTCTAAAGTTTTTTTTTTCGTTCTGCTCAGGGCCATATGCCCATTCAACTCCTACCTCAGTTTGAACCATGTACGAGACTCAGACTCCCTCGAAGCCTGGTGTCGTTCTCTTTAAAAATGTTTTCCTTCAGTTGCTGCAACCAAGTGTCTTTAAATGTTTTATATTTATGTTTTAGTGGTCAGTGAACCGTCACTTAATGAAGGCTTACCACAGCAGTGCAGTGCTTTTCTGATCCTGATTAGTCTTAGGCCGCGATCCTGCAGGCTGCTCTATACAGCAGGCCTCAACAGAGAAGACTGAAGAGAAATTTCTGCTGTTGTGGTAACCTCTACCGTTACCTACATAAGCCTTTGTCAAATAAATTGGCCATTTGCCAGCAAATTCTGGCACTGGAATGCAAAAAGAAAAGCATCACAGCAGTTTATTAGGCTGAACTGTAAACGTATCTAACTCTCTGGGTTTTACAACTAAATTAGTAAAATTGTTATAATTCCTACTTAGGACACGGTTGCACGAAGATATGTGGTACCTGTGTAATTTATTCTCCAAAGTGTATGGGAATAAACTGTAGGTGTAAGCGTACAGCAGGCATGCCTGTGACTATATGATCTGTGTTTGTTTTAGCTGTGCTTGTCCCACAGAAGTAGTCTGAGAACAGCATGGAGACCTCCAAGCTAGCTATATGTAGGCAGAGATGTATGAGAGCTGGCAAATCTTTCTGCAGTGGTTAAAAAGTTCCTGCCCCAGGTGCCTTTCCTCCTCTAGTGTCTCTTCAGTGGAGTAAAAAGGTTCCTGTGCCCAAAGCTCAGCTGTTAAGATTAAAGTCTGGTATTTCTTCTGTTAGTGATGCTGGATCTATGGTAAGATGCTGGACTTTGCATCAGAGTGACCAGGAGGCTGGCATGGTTTGTCTGTCACTAACTGTGCTGGGGAGGCATGAACCTCCAGCAGAGTCAGAGCAGGCAGCTGGAAGCGGAAATCAGTACAGCAACACCAGCCAGGTCTAGTTGATAAGACAACTGTTTCTGCAGCAACCGTCTCAAAACCTGGTCCTGCTTATGTGCAGTGGCTGAGGTTGAAGGAGCACCAAAGACAAGTCAAGGCTCTCTTTGCCCTAGTGGTGTTTTGCTGGTTTTTTTTTTGTAAACTAAATCTTTAGCAAAACAGTATGTTCAATAACCATATAATAGGAAAGAACGTGTCTCTGCAGAATCTCTTGTGGGTTCATGGTCTGAAGTATTATACTTTTTAATTGCTTATCTTTTTAAGGACAAACCAGTTATCTTGATGCAATACATGGTAATGCCTGTAGCCTTAGGGTCTTAATTTCTATTTACACTTGATTCAGGAAGTTTCAGTGCTCTTTAGACATGCATCTTAAATATTCTTTAATCATCAGTTGTAATTATCTTGCAAGTCAGTAGGCAACTGCCTTAGTTTAAATACCTAGCTGCTCTACAGAAAAAAAGGTGAATGAAGTAAGTGGAAATTCTGCTAACTGTAAAAACTTTGTAAATCTAGGTAGAAATTTGTATTCAGAAACTGGAGGAAAATATGTAAATTAAAAAACTGTGAATAACAAAACATCTTTTCCCTTTGAGGAACTATACGCTTCTGCACCAATTTTAGCAAAAGTGGTGTTGGAGTCTTACGAAATTATTGCAAAAATTTGTAAGTTGTGCTTAGCAGGGCTTCATAGGTGTTCTTTATTTTTTTATTTCTTTCTCTGAAGTGTGAGAGAGGAGCTCATGCTATGTAAACATGCAGCAGTGCTTCCCTAGGCCACTGCTGAAATTACTAGGGCTCCCCAAGAAAGCCGTGCTTTGCCTGCGAGCTGTACTGCACAAGATGGGGCCTATGGGGAAATTTTTACAAGCAGCCTTAGTCCTATTTTCAGAAGTTACTTGAGCATTTAAGATTGCAAATCTTATTAAAAGTTGATGGGTGTTAGGCTTCTAGAGCCGAACAGCTGTACTTGTAAAAGTCGTATATACATGTAAAAGTGCAGATAGGTGGTTAGTGGGATTTTTGGCAGCACATACTCACTTAATGCCAGTTTAAATTGTTATGAGATAAGAGCCACTGAAAGTCCCGTTTTCCCAATGGTGTCTTTAGGTGCTTAGAAACCTAGAAAATGTCCTTTTTGAAACTCACTTCTGAAAAAATAATTCTGAGTCCTTAAGTGTTTAGATGTTTTTGTGAAGTTATCATGGTTTTCTACTTGCATGCCTTTGTGCAATGCGGGTGTGTAGTTGCTGTCTCCTTTAAGCATTAGTTGGAGACGTGGATGCAATATTTGTACGTATATGTGGGAGGAGGGCAAACTTTCAAGAATATATTTGCAAATGCGATCTCAAACAAAACGCTCTTTCTTTTTTTCCTTTTATTAAATCCTTTTAGATACAAAATATTCCTAGTCCTGTGTTGGCAGTAAACTGAGGGTGATATATTTGGACCCAAAGACCTTCTAGCCGTGACTATGGTGTGGGAACTGAGACACCCAGTGCCTTTCAAGACCAAGTCCAATGTCTTTATTACCAAAGCATTCTGATGGTTGAAAGCTATATTCATTGTTTCAGAAACACTAATCTGTTTTATTAAGCAATGTTTTTACTTTCAAATATGTTCAACAGGCTTGTGGTGTTATTAAATCCAGAGTTATTTTCTTATGTTGATGTAACCTTAACATTTCTTGCTTTGTTTGGGGATGAATGAGATCCAGTTATTTGATGAAGTGTCTATTGGTAATATTTCTACTTTTTAATATATTTAATAGCTTCCTCTTTCCAACACAGCTGTACATATGGTGCTGTAAGAGACAGACTCAAGAGTCACCGGGGTATTGCAAAAAAGATATTTAATATTCTGCACAATGCTGAACCCTGTCAGCAATTCCCTAGTGCTTTTTTAGTAAGGAGGTATGAGAAGTGAAGGCTACCAGCTGATTTTGAATTCCTAGGAAGACCGTAGGGTGTGTGACATTCAGCTTTTTGTATTTTTTTTTATTTTTTTATTTAGCATTTTAAAATTTGGAATAAAAATTTTAAAATTCACTGCAGCTTCAGAAACATTATGTTAGGGAAAAATAATCCTTTTTTCTGTATAGCTTTTTTTTGTTACTTGTCATATCTTAAGAAAAATACTCTCTGCAGTAAAGTTTTCAGAGAGAGGCCTCATGATAGGATTTGCGCGTCTTTGTTCTAGTAAACTTGCTCTGGCGCAGGACTTAATGAAACAAAGCAGTACATTTACCATAATTTGATAGTGAAAATTTTGTACGCACCATCATGCAATGTCCTTTTTCTTTCTGAAACTAATGATTTTTCAAAATCTTAAAAGTGAAAATTCCTGGGACGGTTAGATCCAGATGTGTCTCAGATGGTCCCTTACTTGGTCTCTTCCAGAGACTTCAGCCAAAGCATCTGCAGGATCCTAGTTAATTTTCTTTCTGTCTTGGTGCAAAAATGCCCATCACACTGTGCTAACTTTGTAAATTTATGTCTCTGGCATCTCTGCTGTAGTTGGAAATGGACAGGCTCTTTTTACTTCTTCTGCTCTTTTCTCCAGAGTTGAAAACTACGCTGCAGATGCTGAGAGATTTTACTGAGTTTTTTTTAACAGTTCAAAAAGCTTGGGAGATACTGCTTTATTGGAAGTATATTTAGTGTAAGTTTTCAGATCTTAGATTTCTGACATGGTTTTTATTTTTTGCAGTAAGATCTTGTGGGGTTTTTTTTTTAATTCATCCTGAGAAATACATGACAATTTTTTTGGTCTGCTGTTGCAGAATAAATATACCTCTTTTGCTCTTGCAGTTTAAATGTACATGATGATCAATTAATGTGTTGTTTTAAAGCATATATACATTTTTGTAATAATTTCAATTCAGTTATAATTCATAGTTGCCTTAATACTGCTGATGATCTGACAATGCACAACATCAAAACAAATTTTTGAGTGATCATGGAATAAAAAAATACTCATTTACTGACATGTCTTAATTTAGTATTTTTCAGTAGTTTTTCTTAATGACTTAATTTTCCTAAGGACTTTTCTTAATGCTTAGGTTTTTTTCTCTACTGTGCTAAATGAACAGAGCAATAGAAGAACAAATTCCGTTAGCTTTCATCATGATGTTACTTATTTCATCAGCATTTGGTTTGTCCTTGTTGTTCTCTAATCCACTCTATTTATTGTCCATTTTTATTAGCTTTCCTGAAGAGCTAACTGTGTTGTACGTTCAGCTGATTTAAGATGCAACACTTGTCTGGAATGTTATAAATTTGAGGAGGTCAGGTGATGGTAGAGTTATTATTTCTTATGGAAATTTTATTGGAGGAGACATCTTTTATTTGTGACTTAATTCCCCTTCTCCCTGGTTTCTGTAATACCTCAACACCACACCACCCACCCACCCCCAAACCCAAATTGCAGCAGTGTTGTAAAAAGTTCTTACTTGAGCACAATACAGTGAAGGAATCTCGGCCTTACCTAAGATACTTCTCCTCTGCTTACATCGCTCATATAAAATAGTCCATATAAAATTGTCAAAAACAGCTTCTCTGCAAACAAACAAAAAGAATAATGATTGCCCACGATCAATACCCCTGTGTTGTAAGCACTTATTCTTTGGTGCTGCTGAGCTTCCTGAATGATATGAAAATTGTGTGACTTCCTCCAAATTAATGTGAATTCCTTCTTGGCAGCCTCCCTCTTGTGTATGGACAGGTTCCCCCTTTGATTGCTTCTGCCCTGGCCCCTGTCCTCTGTAGCGGCATAAGCAAGAGGCAGGTGCTCAAGTAGGTGGCTTCAAATACAACTTGAATTGTGAACAAGCAAACACCTAGTAAATAGATAGTATGTCGTGGGCTCAATGCTTGTTAATGAATAGTGCCTTTTAAAAATAATTCTACGAAACATAACGCTTTATAAATATTATTTACTAATTTTGCATCTTAAATTTAGTTTAAACCAGAAAAATGCATTTTAGATGATTTTTGGTGATAAAACTAAATAGTAGTGGAAATGGCAGGCTGTAACAGAAATTACCTAGATGTTGTGGTTAAAGCAAAAAAACTTACTCCCCTCTAGTCAAAAGTGGGAAGAGTAGTAACTGAGAAATTTGTTAAAGGCACAGAAATAATGAGCAGCCTGGAGGATCCATATGGATTTGTGCTGTTCCTTTTGCGGTACTACTCAGGAAATGTAAAAAGAATGAAGGAAAGTTAGTAGTGAGGAACAGAAGAGAAAGGTAGTTATGGGGGAAAACAAAAAGTTGCGCCCAGTTGTAGTTTTATGGGATTATAGCAATATTTTCACATTATCTAGTAATATTCTCAGCATTTACATTTTGACAACAAATGCAAGCACATCCTCTGAATAAGTCATAATTCTCAGTCAGAGTCTGAGTGCCATCTGGATTGAAGTACTCCCATTTTCTGTGCACACACACGCTCAGCTGAAATAATTGACCTTAATTCGTATACCTTCAGTTATTTTGTTTCTAAAATAAAAGTTTTCACACATAGTCTTTAGCCAAAATAATAAGTAAACTAAGACCACTTTACTGTGATTCCAGTTGATGTTAGCTAACCCCTTAGTAAGGGTGTTGTGATATGTCTCAGTTCCCATATGTATTGTGGTGTTACGATGTCACTCTGTAGTATTTATTTTTAAACTCTACTTTGTATATCTCATTTCAGTTGGCTTCCAGAAAGTAATAGCATTCATCTTTGCAAATGTCATCACTTATTTTAATAAATAATCTGTTTTCTTCTTCATTTCCCCTCATATACAATGTAGTCTGTGCTCTGCCCCTTGCCTTAATTTTCCTACTTACTGACTTTTGGGGCAGTCTCTCGGCATAGTATCTGAGTGATTTATCACAAAACATACTTCTGCATTTTTTCAAAGTGCATTTGCTGCTAATCAAAATGTTAGACAGTTCTGGGCTCTGGGTGTTGGTTTTTTATCCATTAGCTATGGATGTTTATGTTAGTGAGATTTTGTGAAGTGAGTTTCTTCAGTGTATCTCGCTTGAACATCATAATCTAAGATGAAATACTACTTTCCTGTGGCAGCTGATGGATGTGTTCTCTCATTGGGATTTTGATGGTCCTTTTTAGGGGTAATTTTGCTGGTGTAGAAAATTCTCCTCATCACTGTGTAGCAGATTAAAGTTGCTTAGCAGATCAGGATGCTGATTTTTACCTGTAAATCAAGGTTAGAAGCCTTGTCAATACTGTGATGATTGTGTGGCTTTTTGCAGAATTCCTTCAGTAATTTTTGAATTAAAATCAAGATTTTGCAAAAATCTTTGGGTGCAATCTGATGATTTCAGCAAAGCAAATTATACCAGCTCAATAGATATTTACTGGTAGAGTGAAGGCAGAGTGGCATATTTGAGAAGCAGCAAAATGGGTGGGAAAATTCCTTTAGCAGTTTCCATCTTCGCCACTGGCAAGAAGGTGGAGTCAGAAGGTCATCTGTCATGCACAGGTTGAATGTGCCAGCTAGAAGTCTTCTAATTCCTTTTGAAATTGGTAGACAAGTATCCCAGTGGTTTTGGAGGCTGTATATAGTATATAATTAAAGTATATAATTAAAATGTAATTAAGATTACATAGTGTTTTTTCTTACCCATACTGTTACTATTTTTCTTACTGGTATTGTCAACCTATCCTGCTCCCTGTTAAATGGTGAGCAGGATAGGTTGAATGATACTTCTTAAAAGAAGAGACCAGGCTAAGACTTGGAACTGTCAAATTCCGTGGCAGATTTGGAGGATAAGACACCATGACATCAGCTTCCTGCTATTTGAAGAAAAGAAACAAGATACTGGTTTCAAAATACTTGTTAAATGCAGGATGAAGGTGCAATGAGAATAGTGTATATAAGGAAGAGAGAGTTGGAAAACCAAGTTCATGGGAAGAAAATGAAATCAGAAAAAGGGGAGGAAAAGAACAGTTGAAGAAATTGTTTTGAAAATATGTTTGTAGATCACTAGCTATTTAGATAGAATAGGCAAGCCAGAATTTTATAACTTGCATGTTTATAGTAACTTACTTCAGTTTTCTCTTTCACTCTTCCTGTCTCCCTTCTCTAAGGTAAAGGGTTCAGCACTGCTAATACTACAAAATTTACTTTAATAGAATTGCAGAAGATGGTTACTGTCTTTCTCAGAAATAAGGGAGTTTGCTTTTTCCACCCCTAATTGTAGGTATTGCCAAAATTGAGTAATTTTGTCACGGTTAGAAAATAGCCATGTTTATTCAGATAAGGGTTGAGTTTTTCAGGGCTGACTGGGTAGCAGGATTTTTCCTATTCAGCCTTGAATCTTGATCTTCTCTTTACGGGTTCAAAAAATTGTCAGCATACAGAGTGGCAATTTATATAATACTTACAAAATAAAAATGATCAGAAACCTGTGCAAGACAGGCAAAGCCCATTAGCACACTCAAAACCAGATGAGAAAAAGAAGCAAGCGTTGTTCTGATGGAAACCATAGGGGAAAAGTCAAAATTAGAGGGTGTATGGAGGACGTTGTCCTACAGAACATTTGAAGGTGAGAGCAAGAAGTATGAATGTGATTCAGAAGGCAATAGGGCTTCCTTTGAAGTTGGGAAAATTTGCCAGACTTTGTACAAGGTATGTTTAAATAAAGACTGTCTGCAAGACTGGATGTAATATTTGGTTATTAAATAAAAGGGCATCTGCTCTCATAAAAGCCACCCTGTTTTGTTCGTGTATGTTATTGGCTATTTTCCTACTTTGTACAGGCTTTCTATAGAATAAGCTTATGGCAGCCTGACAAATGGAGCATTTATTGTGGCTAAAAGTACTGTAAACAAAACCAAAATAGCAAGTTTTATTGGCTTTTATAATACATTACAATTTTTTAAATTGGCAGTGGTATAGTGGAATTCAGTATTTTAGGACCCAAATGTTGTTATCTGAAAACAGTGGACTTCATTTTCCAATTCTTTTTTCTATTATATACAGCACTGTTTTTTCTATTTGTTGCTCACGCCCATGTGTTGTAGAAAGAGATTCTAATAAGAAACATTTACAGACTCAGTTGCTCATTCACGTGCAGTTCCACACAAATGCATTGCCTGCATTTGTTCTCATCTGTTTAAAAAAAGTAATTATTTGCCTTTGAATTTGAAGAAAATCATGATTTGAGTCTGCTTCTCATATTGTCTTGTTATGAGCTGAAGCATATGGAACCTTCATTATAACTAAAACAAGATAAACTCTCCAAGGTAACAAAGAAACCTCCTTGAAATGCCTATGAAAATTAAATATCTGTGTTTTATACAAAGATTTAATCCAGCAATCATTATTCAAATAGAAATTCCACTGAACTCCAGAGGAATTTTGCTGGAGTAAAGAGTTTATGATTAAATTCTATTGGAATCAGTGGTAGTGTTGAACGTGGTCCCAGCAGGTATGAGGTCCAGTTTCTTATGCTGTTGTGTTCTCTTCTTAGGGTAAGGTGAGTTTCTTTGTTTTCCCAGCTGAACTTAGTTTTAGTGTCAAGTTCTTCAAAGTCTACTTTGAAAACAAATGTACAGGCTGCAAAGGCAGTGTATTAGTTGTGTGCTGGAATTCTGTCCTTCAGACCTGGTGAATGTCAAAATAGTATGCGGACGTATGCCGTTAGCAGGTGAGTACTGATAGTGACACCGAGTGGTTGTTGATTCATGATAACAACGTCAATAATTGAGTTAATTTAAGTTCTAAAAGAAAAGGCTTTCTTCCACACAGCAAAAGCTTAAGAATTTATGTCTTGATATTGTTCTAAAACAAGTTAGCAAGTGTCATACATCTGTTTAAAGTTTCACTAATTCCTGAGTAGAAACATATGATAATTTGGCAATCTTATTATCAGAGATACAGTATTAATGTTTGAGATCTGTGAGGTGGGGGGGGGGGGGGGGGGAGATGGAGAAGGGGAGTATCTTTTCTTACAGTGTAGACTGAACCATTAAATTTGAATGTCAAAAAATGAGGTCCTCTCTGCCTATTAAGCCTCTTAAAACACTTATAAGCCTTATTTATGTTTAGTGTCTGTCTAAGAAATCATGGTGAGGACTTTCTTAGTTTCAAAGTGATTTTTGGTTTGTTTGGGCTTTTTTTCTGCATGGGCAAGACCTGTCTGATGGAGATTTGTAAGCAAGAGCTTGCTCATTATGGCTGTGTATTATTTTTATTTTTTTAAGAGAATATATGAACATATCTTCTTTTAAAGAAGAGTTTTAAAGGAAATGGGCTATCTTGTCTTCTAGTTTTTGCGATATTATAAGTCACAAAAAAGATTTACTCTTGGTTCTGTTGTGTGTGTTTTCTGTAATGACTCTGTAGATGAATTAAAGAGTTTCTGGAATCAGTTACCAGAAAGTGAACTGTTATTAACTAAAAGGAAAAATGATCCATCTTCTTCAGACACATAACATATTTCAGGTTTTGCATTTCATTTAAAATACGTAAATGAAGTTACCTCACAAGAGAAGAAAAGCTTTCTTCCTAAAGGTTTAATTGTCCTACTGGTTTGAGCTTATGGATCTACTGGTCTGGATTCATGTTGTCCAGTACTGGGACAAAGAAGGTCTGATATTTCTCAATTATTCTGGTTTGGTATGGGATATAAAACCTTTTGGACATCACAAAGCAACAAAAAAAGTCATAATACTCTTTATCATTTCATTATTTATTTGGCGGGTCACTTTTAGAAGTATTTTCACAACTCAAAAAATAGTATCTCTGCCTGAAAATTTGATTTCAGCTGTCACCTTTAAAAATATTTATGAAATCTGAAAGGAAATTGAGGGTTATTTTTCTCCTTTCCTGACCTTGTTTTCTATATTTGGCAGTATTGAATAATGTATGTATAACTGCATAATCAATTTTGCATCTGTGCTGATAGGCAATTTCATTTCTTTGTCTCCAGTTCAAAAGTTACTTCATCATGATAATACACTGTTGTGTTAGTATGTCTGCATGCATTTCTCCTGACAGTGGGTTTAGAGCGCTTCTTTGGAGCTGGCGGATCTGAAATACGCCCTTGTGCCCTTTTTGAAATAGGAAAAGGCTATTGATGATGGGTCTGGAGATGGGGTTGTCTTTTGGTCATTCATTTAGGTGAAGCTGTGGAAGGAGGATTGAGCCATAATTCTGCAGGGACAGCGGAGCACAACAGGGAATGAATAAGACACTTGGATAATGATAAAGCCTTTGTTGGACCTGGCAAAGAAGCACGCTTGGCTTTTTGAAACAGATGATCACACCTTTGATCTCTTTTCAAGGAGTGGGGGTTTATGTCATGGTTCCAAAGCCTGTGGAAATATTTCTGAAGTTAATCCTCCTGGTGACCTGCAAAAGAAGGGTCGGCTGTTAGATACACCTACGTGCTCGCTGTTCTGCCACCGGCGCTTGTGGAGTTACCGTCAACATCAGTAGGGGTTGCAGGTGCAGAACAGAAATGATGGTTGACTATTCAGGGGTCTCGGATACTTCTTTGCTACTGCTAGTGCAGTTGACATAAATCTTAACCAGTGGCTAGAAGGAAGGGGAAAAATGTCTGCTAGCATATAAACTGGAGCAAAATCAAAGGAGAAAAGGTTACTAGATGAAATATTTGCCACATAGTATACATTCAGATTATATACATCACTGTTAAATGAAGGCCAATTGAAAAATATCAAGTGTTCTTTTAAATAGCAGAACAAAATGTATTTGTATTTATAATTAACATTAGATACAAATACTCCTTTGTGAGCAGATGTGAGCCCATTAGCTTTGATGAAGTTTAGTAAGCTTCCATGGAGTTGAGTTTGGTTCTCAAAACACGTGAACACTGCAAAGAGCTTTGTGCTTGCTTAGTTTTAAGTTTTCTTTTCAAAAACAAATAATAGACAAAGAAGTTTTTCAGTACAGGAGTGTTTCAATTTTTGATACCGAATTTGGTTTTCATATTTTAAATTATACTAGCCAGATATATTAACCAACTAACCAGAGTTTAATGACTAGCCTCCAGAAAACACAACTTAACTTGCTCTTTTTCTCCTTTAAGGTGGTTTCACCTAGAGTCCAGACAAGGGAAGAGAACTAAAGACAGAGGAGAAATAAAGGTCAATATTCAGTTTATGAGGAATAACATGACAGCAAGTATGTTTGATTTGTCAATGAAGGACAAAACCAAATCCCCTTTTGCTAAACTAAAAGACAAAATGAAGGGTCGAAAAAATGATGGGACGTTTTCGGATACATCCTCTGCAATCATCCCAAGTACTCACATACCTAATGCAAACATAGAGGTATGTAGTGGTGAAGTACAGATGAAATCAAAACCAAAAAAACCTTTCCTTTTGGGACCTCAGCGGCTATCCTCAGCTCATTCGATGTCAGATTTAACAGGCTCACATGTCTACTCAGAAAAAATGAAATCCAGCACAGTTGGCTACTCTCATCTTTTCAGGCGTCAGCTAGACTCTTTTGGTTCCGTTGATGAAGGTGGTAAGTAAAACTCGTGACCATTATAATTACAGTTCACTGCTATTAGAGCATTCAAAAGTCTGTTTCTTTAGTTTATGAAGCAATTACAAGGCCAAAAAGTTAAGAATTATTGTTGGCCTGGGTTTTTTTTTTCACTACCATTAGTTGGTGGTAACTCATAACTGCTGTTTCTGAGCATAAGAAATAACTTACATTGGTCATAATTTATGGTAATTTAGCATTTTTCTTCTTATGTCCTCATTTGAGAGTATGTTGTACTGAAGTATTGCATTCTAGAGGGAACTGGAGGCAAAATAACGTCTTGTAAAAAATAATTCTGTTTAAAAAGTTGAAAACTCTCACCAAAGTTTTAAACCTGATTTATACAAAGAACTGAAAATACTTTGCATTGGTCAAGTTACTGCGCAGCAGTAGACTACTGTCGCTTTCTGGAATGGCATACTAGTCACAGCTGCCTTCTTTGTAGAATTTAGTTTTCACACAGGAAACAAAAGTTTGCTGTAGTGTCTACCCATAAGCATTTCTGAATCACAAAGTCAAGGCCATAGCTGTTCTTTTTTGTTTGTTTTTTTTAAATAGCTTGCTTACTCAGCAGTGTTTTGAACTGAGACTCGGTTGCAAAGCTTCTAGACCTAAGCTAAAATGGGTTCTCTGCATGTCATAAGCTATGCTATAGTATCTCGCTGATAATATACTAATGACAGATTGTTTGCAGGGAGTCTAAAATCTCCACATAGAAGGACATTAAGTGTTGATACTTCTAAAATGAACCAGCTTGACAGCACAGTTGATGAAACTGCACTTGAAGCACAAAATGACCCATTTACGAATGTGAGTGCTTCGTTACCCCAAAAATTTGCTACACTGCCAAGACAGAAGAATCCATTTGAAGAAAGCCCAGCAACATGGGATCAAAACATAAGTCTGTTTTCCAAACCTGTTGAAATCAGAAAAGAAATTAAAAAAGAGAAAAAAGAGAAAGTTAGTCTTTTTGAAAGAGTGACTGGAAAAAAAGATAGCAAGAGGTCAGATAAACTTAGCAATGGGGGATCGGACAGTTCTACTGACTTGAAATCACCTAGTGCGTTTGGTGAAACTCATCAGGAGAGTTTTGATTATGATTCGACTAATCCGTTTATGACAAACTTCAAGCCTACAAGCATGTTGCCATCTTCAAGGTAGGTTTTTGCTGTATTTCGATCTGATATCTTGAACATGTTATATAAATGAAAATGTGAAGTGTTGAGGAACACAATCTTTATGCTTTATATACATTTATATCATTGCTTATCTGTTTCTAAGTAAAAGTTATGAACTTTTTATATAGTTTGGTCTTTTCTTACTTCATTTTGAAGTTACATTTATATTACTAATACGTACTCTGAATGTTCTTGGGTACTTGCGTTTTTGGGAGACCTTGTTCGTACTTCAGAATTGGTTCTTACTGAAAGTCTTCTGCTTTCACTGAACACCCATTGCTAATTATTACACTGTCCAAAGTCAGTGTTTTAGAGGGAAAGGTTTAAGTCTAAGGGAAAGATGAAATGGAATAAATAAGAGTGAAGAAAATGTGAGTAATGAACACAAATCCTGGATGTCACCATTTGAGAGAAAAATGGATTTAGGTTCTATACATTAAAGCACAAGAGTTAAAGACCATTCTGTTTTTAAATTGGAGCACCCACATGGGCACTTATCACGCTTGAATTCATTTGGCTCACTGTAGCTTTGCTGAATTCAAGTCACTGCACAAGGCAGCAGTTTATGTGCTAAGCAGAATAAATTAAGTTACAGAGGCTGATAAGAAACTTTGATTTAAATAATCCATTTTAATCTTTTTTTTGTCTATCGACAGTTAACTTGTTTTCCTTAAAAAAACCAGGTGTGTCCCACAGTTTGTTTCCTTTCTGGCTTTTGTTTGCTAGTGAGGAAGATATACTCTTCTCTTTCACCCTCTTTCTTTTGCTCCCCCTCTTCCCTCCCTCTTTCTCCCCCCATACACTGTTCCCAATAGGTAAATATTTAAGCAGATAATTATGTAACTTTTATTCATTTTTTTTCCTGTATATTAATGCCAGAAGTTAAGTCTTTTTTTTTCAAGGTAATGATTAATTTTTATTTAATGACTTAAATTTGGTAGAAATTGAATTTAAAATTAAAATGCTCCAAACTGGAATTTTAAGGTTGTAAAATAAATCACCATTTTAAAGGAAAACATGGCTCTAATAAATTTGCCTTTTCCCTGTCTATTAATTCCTTAATTAATGACACAGTAGTATTTTCTTAAAAAAAAAAAAAAAAAGTAATTTGTTTCTTGTTATCTTGTTTTTTAAGATTTTACAACAGATTGATCTTATTGTATCCCAACTCAGTTTTATTCATAGGTTAGAATGCATGCACCCCTGATTTAAACTTATAATCATTTTCTTAACAAAACTAATCACGGATGTGAATTAGATAAATGAACTGAAATGGAACTGCTATAGAAAAGATTTGGTTGCTAGAAGCTCATGCAGACTTCAATGAATTATCTTCTTAGCGTCTTCTATGAGTCAAGTCAGTTCCTAGAGTCTTAAATAACATGTTTACAGACAGAGTCTTAGAATATTATTTATTTAATAAAGGATTTCTCTAGATTAGAGTAAGGTTAGGTTGTAGCTTAGTTTGTCAGAAGTTAAACTTCCATTTAAATAAGCTCCTTTAAAGAGAAGTAATTTAAATAACAATTAAAATTACATAGCATTTAATTTTTTTTAAATGAAAAAATGTATTCAGGCAGATGCTAGATATAAGTAGTGAAATCTTTTGAAGTTCTTGAATGCAGCAGATCTTGATAAATATAAATCTTTAACGGTAATCATGATGGACTTTTTTTTCTTTATTTTGTAATTAAAAAGCTCATCACAGTCCTCATTCAGAAGGACTCTAGTCATTTGTTCCCCCTCTTTGTATGAGTCTCTTTTACTAGTTCTTGACTTTCATGTAAACATAAACTTTTGATAAGACAAATAGATATTCTGTTATTTTCAAAAAGCCAAAAATAGTAAACATTTTGACCTTTTCTAGAAGACAGCTGTTATGGAATAATATCTATCACGCAATAATTTAAGTTAGAAGCTCTCAGTTTTTATATGCTCCAGTATTATGTTCTGTGAGAATCTTTTAGAATAAGTTCACTTTCTTTCAAATGTATCTTGTACAATTATTTTCTTTTGAAGTAGAAACTAATACAAAATGTGCATATTTAATAAGTTTACAGTTTAAGTTTACCTTTTATCTGTGGAGGATTTGTTGAATAGAATCCATTTTTAATTTTTCAAACTAGTAATACTGTGAAGAAAGAATTGTATAAATCTGTGGGCACAAAATAAATGAGGTTGAGTAACAAATTCAGTATGCAGAAAGCATACGCAGGGAATTGAGACTGTGAGTTGGTTTTTATTTACTTAACATGCTATTAAGCTCTTTTGGATGGATACCATTTCCACAAGTAAACCAGGCAGTATCTTTTTATTAAGGTGTGTCCAAAATCAGTGTTCTGGTGTGAATGAGGAGTTTGCTCTGCAGGTGGATCTCCCAGTTAACCCCACTTAGCTAAACCTTTGTTTGAGTGATGGAACGGTCCTGGGGCATGTGAACTGGATTCCTGTCTGATGAAACTCAACTGAAAGGAGCACACTGTAGCCAGAAAAGGGTGGTCAGTCCATGGGACCAGGCTGGAGATAACGCAAAGTGGAAGGAAAAAACCCCACAGCAACCCTCTTTTCCCACCCTCAAAAAAAATGACCAAACCCAACTCCTTTATGTGCAGAGTGTGAAGGTCACGTTCTCGGCACCAATGAACCTATGTCTTTAAAGTTAGTGCGAGTCTTTTCAGCAACTTTGGTGAGCTTTGGGTCAGGCTCAAGTGCATCCTAATTAATTGTGTTTGGTAATGTTGACTAAGCAGTAATGATGTGCAGGACAGCAGCTCATAACAACATCACTAACTGATGGCTAGGTGAGTTGCAGAACAGAGCTGCTGAATAGCCATTCCCCCAACCAGTTGTTAAGTGCTAACTGGCTGTGTGCATACTCTGTCACTAATTACTCTTATTTGCTAATTAAAAAAATGAAGATAAATGCATCTTCCACATGTTTTTCAGCTGCTGATACAGAAGATGTAGAAATGGTTCAGCAACAGTTACAGGATGGTTTTTTCCTAAAAGCAAGAAGTATCCCAGGGTTATTTGAAAATTATTATTTACTTTTATTACTACTATTTATTATTGTTATTTCAAGAAGGTTTGAGAAGTATTTTGGAAAAGCAAAACAAAACCTGCCTGGTTTGTGTATAATACTAGTTGTCAGGAAATCACAAAATATGGACCCCTAATTTCTATTAACCTCTGCTCTGGCAAAGGCTTGTTCCGTGGCTTTGGCTAAATCACTTAGTCTCCCTGCTCCTGATCTGTAAAATGGGGATGATATTTTGTTACCTCTTACAAATGCTGAGTGTATAAATTAGTATTTTTTAAGGGTTTTATAGATACGGTATTACAGTATTACATAAGTGTTAAGATTGGGTTTTTTTATTGTCTGGTGTAGGTGTAATATAGATATTTATGAGCTGATTTCTTGACAATTTAAAAATGCTGCAGTCTCATAGTGAAACAAGAAACGCTGTTTCTGCAAATATTGCAAAACCTGTTAGCTCCAGAGGATTTATATCGTACAACCAATGAAGAATTTTTAAGTGCACAATAAGTCTGGTATTTTTAGCCAGCATTTACCAATGATAGTTTTGTCATTGTACTTCTTAATCCACTGCTTTGAAACTTTTACCTAATATTATCTTAAATTGCATTCATTCTTACAATTACTGCTATGGTCATGGCTCTCAAGAGGTTAATTTGCAGTCAGGAGCCACGTGGATTTTGTATTGAACACAGTTAAAGAAATTGAGGATACTCCTGGAAAACAAAGATTTTTTTGTGCCGTGACCAAACCTTATGCATCATTTCTCTGAAATTGTTTGTGTTTAGGAAAATACACTACAGTAGGCTAATAAACTGATGTGAAAATTTCTCAATTTACACCACTTGACAAGTGCTAAAAGAAAAGCATCTTTAATTTTAATGTGTTAGTAGGACCTTTTTAGAGAGATTGTACAAGTTATTAACAAGGTCCTCTGAGACAGGAGACGGGTAATTAACAAGACCTACAGAAAGAGAGTTTAGGTAATTAACAAGATCTTAGGCACTGGACAGAGGGAAACAAATAGTCCAATATTTAAAGCTGACAGGTTGTTACTAGTCTGATCAAATTCCAGATCTGGGAAACTGAATTGACAGGTGTTTGGGAACTTTCTAACGTTATATATATAACATATATACATAGACACAAACAATATAACTGTGTGGCTGTGTATACATATATGTACACATATATAGAGAGATGCATTAAAAAAACCTTTAAAAGTAGCACTTTCCTGACCTAAGTATTGTTAAACTCAGACAAAAGAAGATAAAGCTTGTGCCTACATACCGGTTACACTTTATCTCAAGTTCTGGCAATAAATATGTTACATTCTAAACAATGTGGAAGATGGAATAGTGGAGGACAAAGAAACATGTATCTTCTTAGGATTCACTGTAACAATTATGAATAATGTTAATATTTATAAAATTAGTTATTGGTCAATTGGAGCATAAAATACAAAAATATTTTTTAATTTTTTCTCTGTGTTCTTTTACTGCTTCAGCCTTTTTCAAAAATTGCAACTCAAAAAACCCCCAAACAACCCAACCTTTAAACTCATTTCTTTTGCATCTTTCTGCTTTGTCTGTCATTTCCGAATGTGGTTATTTTCTTCAGCCTCTCTCCCCCATACTGTCATCACACATAGCCATTAGAGCTGCCTGCCTCTCCAGTGTTGCCTCTTCCAGACAAATCAGTATCTGCAGTTTCATTTTTCCCAATGGATGCAATGTTTGAAATAAGCAGTGTCTCTGCATTTTGATGTGTTCATTACTAGATTTGGAAAAAAACAAACACTGAGGTGCCATGAAAACATGAGGCTCTTGATAACTGTGATGTGTTTGGATCATGTGAAATTGTTAAGTCTAAAGAACAGCTGATGTCTGTTACGTTTCAGCAAATATTAGAAGTTTGTGTGTGTGATGGTCAACCAGTTGGAGCAGCTTTTGCAAAATCATGGTGTTACCCTGACTTTCTAGGTTACTGCTTGTCAGTTGAGCTATGTTAGTAGAGCAGGTGCCTGTCTCTAGTCAACTGCAGTGGTAAAGTAAAACCTGTTAACTTATCTTCACTATGGTTTAAGCTATTAGTGCAATAACTTCAACATCGTCAAAAGATAAACGGCTGTTAAATGGTTTCGATCTCGCCTGTTGCATATGATGTGCCTGAGGCATAGTTACTGGCCACAGCTCCATTGGAATGAACCTGAGACATTGCCTGATCAAAGCAAAGGGTTGTAATGGCTGTGTATTTCTTTACCAAATAGGTCATCCTTTTCCAGTGTACAATACAACTCACTATTTTTAATTTTCATATGCCTTGTTCAGAAATGTTAATCTCTAAAAAGTTTATTATTGTGCTTGCTAGACTGTTCCGACATTTTAACATATTTTTTTTCCTCTGTTAGTCAAAAAATGACATCAAGTGAACTATGCTATTTTCAGAATCTTGTTTCCCCTGTCAGTGTTAGCATGTTTTATTTTAAGAACAGCATACTTCTGCATTGCTTTTCTTGAAATGAAAGGATTTTTTTCAGTTCTCTACTGAAATTTGACTAGACTTATCTCTAGTCAACTGTGTTTATCTATAGTCTAGGTAGAATATTGATAGACTATGACAGTGCATTAATTATACTGTAGACTGTTAATATTTGTTAATTCAGTGTGGTAAAGCTGTCAGCAGAGCATTATTTCAACAAAACAAATACATTACGGGTACATGAGAGGTAAAGGGAAACTACAAAACGAACAGAAGTCATGCAAGGATTCTTAGTCTGTCCTGCCAGGGCTGTTATCATCCAATTTAGAAAGATCACCGCATGTGATGAGAGAATAATGAAATCTTTTGCAAAGCTACTACAAAGCAATGGTCACAGTATTTGGGACATTACTAGAGTGGGTTGGAGCAATCAATTCTGAGAGAGATATTGTAGAAATACTTAGTATTAATCTTGACTTTTGCAGACTCTTCACCAGCAATCACTTACTCCTAATTAGTTGTCTTAGGAACATTGTTTTGAAAGTTCATCCTGCTGGCTGCATGACAAGATTTTTTTCAAGCTGTCCTTGTCTATTGGTGTACATTAGGGAATGTGAAATCTTTTCTGAGTGGATGCACGAGGCATATTATCTGTCCCATGGGGAAATGCACTGCCTGTTCTATTTTCTTTTAAGAGAAAAATAATTAAATAGTTATACTCAGTTTCTTTATTAATAAATGCAGAAACTATGTAAAATTAATGAACTTTTTTTTTTCCCTGTTTCATTATAAGAACTAAGAATTAGTGGTATTTTTTTAAGCATTCAAAAGTGGTTCTGGAAGTTTCAATATAAGATTTTACTTTAGGGTTCTTTGATATTTTTGGTTGACTTATAGATCTCTAATAGTAGGGTCTTCTAGTGGAGGTGCTGGCACAACTTTTAGTATAACAGTTCTTTAGTGGTCTCTTGAGAATAAAACTTCATTAGTTTTTTAGCCATAGCACAACTGCCTAGTAAAAGGAGGAATATTTATATGCTTTAAAATACTAACTTTTTATGTAAAACTGTTGTTGTTTGTTCCCAGAAACTTTAATTAAAATTCAGTTGAGTACACTCTGTGAGATCACTTGATTTTAGAATGTCTTATAAGTCCTGAATAATAAATGGATTTGCATGACTAATGTGTCCAGTGGTGTGCAAGTACAAGTGCCATTGTTTTAAGATTCTTAAATTTTTGGAAGGAGAAGGCTAGCGTTCTGGAAGAGCTTGTGAATACAGCCCTGTATGCTTCTGCTTCCCTTGATCTGTCTCCAGCAGTATCAGACACCTCAGAATTGGTCACCAGCCTTTTGTGGATCCAAATTCATGTCTGTTTTCAAAATGAAGGTGTTTATACATAAAGCCAAAATTTTGTAAAATTTTTCAAGTTAACTGAAAGTTTCTGTGCTTCTATATAGTTGCATTGTCATGTTTCTACTGTGCTAAATTTGAGATATACGTGAGCAACAAGAGAAAAGGCAACTTCCTTGAAGTGCATGTTGTTGAGGACCATTTTCAAGCACCATATTCTGGAACCATAACTTCTTTATCTCATGGAGCCTTCTGCCTTCTTTGAAGGGCTCCACAGAGTGCAGCAGTATACTCGTGAACAGATCATTTCCAAAGTAGTCTATGTAAAGAATATGTAACTGGAGAACAAACAATTTGCAAAAGAAGTGTGTCTTACATTGAAAGTTCAGGATTTTTCATCCAGTTTCTTAACTCTTGGCCTGAGACTTTATAGTAATATTAAGAAATGGAGTGATAGCAACAAAACCTGATACTCTTTTTGTGTCCTCCTGGGGTTACACAAACTCCAGAAGGCCTTGGAGCATGGCTTGACAGCAGGACAATTTATATAGTGAAGTGTCTTAAGTGATGTTCCCCAGAATCTGATTGGGAAATAAATGGTAATACGCTTACTCCATACTTGCTTAGCTGCCAGACGTGACAGTCATTCCTTCTCAGAGTATAAAGTGATGTCTGCATTGCCAGGCACAGCAGGCTAATAATATTGTATGGAAAGCTAAGTTTCTGAATTTCATTAACTGTGATTTTATTCATTTCTTTTGTGTTTCTAGTACGTTGGTAATAACTTAAATTGCATCCTAATATTTCAAGGTTTTGATACGTTTTGTGAGAATCCAAAGAAAAATGCATAAGCAATTGTCGTGGTGTAACCCCAGCCAGCAACTAAGCACCACGCAGCCGCTCACTCACTCCCCCACACCCAGTGGGATGGGGGAGAAAATCGGGGAAAAGAAGTAAAACTCATGGGTTGAGATAAGAACGGTTTAATAGAACAGAAAAGAAGAAACTAATAATCATAATGATAACACTAATAAAATAACAACAGTAATAATAAAAGGATTGGAATATACAAGTGATGCACAATGCAATTGCTCACCACTTGCCGACCGATGCCCAGTTAGTTCCTGAGCATCGATCCCCACCAGGCCAACTTCCCCCAGTTTATATACTGGGCATGACGTCACATGGTATGGAATACCCCTTTGGCCAGTTTGGGTCAGCTGCCCTGGCTGTGTCCCATCCCAACTTCTTGTGCCCCTCCAGCCTTCTCGCTGGCTGGGCATCAGAAGCTGAAAACCCCTTGACTTTAGACTAAACACTACTTAGCAACAACTGAAAACATCAGTGTGTTATCAACATTCTTCCCATACCTAACTCAAAAACATAGCGCTGTACCAGCTACTAGGAAGACAATTAACTCTATCCCAGCTGAAACCAGGACAGCAATGTAATAATCAGTCCAAAGACCGAGAAGTAGGAATAGGAATGATATTTCAACTCTAATGGAAAATGAACATGGTAGAGCTTTGCTAATTACCTGTACACAGACGTTCCATATTAAAGGATAAAACCTGAAAGCTCATACTGAGCTTATTGGTGTAATGGATATTTTACAGGATGTCAAATTAGCGTAGAAGATTTCAATAGTTTGAATAGTAATGTTTAATGTAAATAACCTAGTTTTAATTTCTAATAATATATAGTACGATGATCATATAACTAATATGAATAGCAAAAGATAAGTAAAAAGCTTTTGTTCCTTAGGAAAATATGCTTTCCATACAGCATAATTTAGGAGCCCGATTGCCATTCATTATGTTGTCAGAGTAAATGGTTCAGGCACTAAAATGTTTAAATCAGTTATAGGAAGGATTTTTTTAAACATTGTTTTAATCTCTAGGCATTTAGAAACTAAATATTTAAGCAGCCACTAGACCTAATGTTTGAATTTTTAACTACTATCACACTTCAAAAGACAAAATTACAAGCTCCAGTCATAAACTTGAGCTTGTGATACATCCTGAACTCAACTCCACTGTATTGAAGTTTCTATACAAACTGCAAGTAATCAGCATGCAATGTAAGTATTTAACTACCTCATAAAAAGTAGGTGTTATGAAAAAATGTGAGAGTTTCATGTAGTTCTAATGAAATGTATTTAACTAGGGAAAATAACAAGAAAGTATAAAATAATATGCTTGCTATGATTATGAAATAGTCATCCAAAACAGTCTACAGAATCAGCATTATAGTATGTCTGTCTCTATTATTAGTTAATATTTTTATTTCTCATCACTTTTCTCCCCCCAGCAACATGGCGGTAGAGAAGGGTTCTCATCTCAGATGAGCTAAAATTTAAATCCAAGCTAATAAAACCCCAGAAATTCAAACATCTTTACTATTCAGTAAAAATGCCCATGTAAAGAAGAAGGTGCAATAAAATAAGGGATATGATACAACCTGATAAAAATATCTGATATAAAGTAACTGTTAAGGAAAGTAATTGAATTCCCGGATGAGTGGAATGGGGGACGCAACTAATTTCTGTGCTAGATTGAAGTCTATTCTACTTACAGTGGGGTAGGGGCAGTGTAGAAGTTGGGTGGCTTGCTTGGTCAGCGTCACCTGCCTGATCCTACTGCAGCTGATTTTGAATCTGTGCTGGTGCGATTTACCTCCTTTTTACTAGTTCCTAACTTTCTTGAAGGTGAATGAAAGTTTATTAGCTGTAAAAGACAACCCATGGAGCTTCTGTTAAAAATCATTATGGGACCTGGGACCTGACCTTGGGGCACGTGAGACTCCGCAGTGGTGGAGAACGGGGCTTCTTGTCCGGTCTGGATAAGTGGAAGAGGTAGATAATGACTTGATTCCTTGGATGATGCAGGATGCAGGAGCAAGAAGCTAGATAAGCTCTTTTCAGTGAGCAGAAAGAGGAGTAGTCAAGCCAGTTTGTGTAGGTTGGAAAGTATTTCCAGTAAGGACACGTTAGACTCAGATATAACACCTGGGAGTTACACACAGTGTTAATGACAATGAGCCAGAGAAACCCAGTTTGACTTTAGTTCTCAGTGTGAGTTGGCAGAAGGTCCATCTGTTAGAAAAGAATCATCCTTTTACTTGTAAACTGAGCAAATTTACTTTGGGCATAATTGAGAAACAATAATTATAGAATCCCACAATGCCGCTTTTTTTTACAATCACTGTTCACAGAAAACTGCACTCAGAAAAAAGCTAAAAGAAATTTTTTTTTCCCAAGCTGTGAGCATAGTTTTTTCATGCTTCCATAGCAAAAGTTCTTGGCCAATTTACCAGACCCTGGGGAAAAAACAGAGATGGGACTATAACTAGCATTATCACTATGAACTGTGATTTTAACACAGAAAAAAAAAAGACATTTTTTTTTTTTTATAATTGCTTAGATCAATGGTTTCAGAATGCTCTTAGGAAGTCAAGAAAACGGCTGCTCGAAGGAGGCTTACGATGGTTGTACAGCACGTGGGCTGTAGTCCTAGAGGCATGTTTTCTGTAACCTATTGCCAGTAATCAAATGAGATGGTAACTTTAGGGGTGTATTTTTGTGATGAAATTTAAATTAAAAAATGAACGGTCTCATGAATTTCAATACACCAAACATGCAACTCCCCCAACTGTAGGCATTCATAATTTTACAGTATTTTCTTTTGAGGTATTACGTGGTCCTCTGACAGTGAATTATGGGTACGGCGGTGAGAGCCTGCGTCTGCTCACGCTCACCTCGGGCTGGAAGCGCTGGCAGGAAACCTGCGGGGCTCAGCGGGGCCGTGGAGCTCCTACCTTACTTAGCAGACAGTCGGATTTAAAAAATGTTATATGCAATCTCAGCACCTGTTTCTTCCTTAAGAAGCAGTATATTTTCTACATATCTCTTTAAAATATGAGTAAGAGTATTCATGGGGTTTGGGTTTTTATTGGGGAATATTTTGTTTAACAGTTTTTCATTTTTTGCAAGTATATTCAAATTGCTTCATGTAAAATACGCAGATGTGCTCTTTTGTAATTGCACTTACAGTGTCCGCAACGTTACGGAAATGATTGCAGGTTTTTTAGCTAAAAGAAAAAAAAAAAATTAGTCCGTATTGCCAGTGATTTATATTTCTGATTTTCAAACGTAACTTTTCGTAGTCAGAACTGCTGCTTTTCTTTTAAGCTGCTGCTGTGAAAGAGTCCTAGAACTTATTTCACAGAAACTATAAAGTCATTCAAGGCAATGAAAGATCTTGCTTTTTTAACCTTTCAGAAAGTCACTCAGTTGAGCAGTCAGGCCGTATTATTCTATATCTTGTCTAACATGAGGAAACAGTCCCAAAAGAAAGATATCCCAAATTAACGCCACACTTCGTTAAATAGAGACATTCTTGGTTTTCACCAAGCTAATTCGATCCAGTTCAGTTAACTCATTTTTTTTGTGCTCGGATCACGAAAGGCAGCCATGAATGAAGGAAGTTCATCATGTGTTTGACACATCAGTGTGAAACTAAAAGGCGGGCTGTGAGGGAGTGTTCCTGCCTTTAGCTTTTTGGACAATACCCGATGAAAGAGGCCCCTCATTCAAAACTGGTCTCCAGCAAACTAGGCAGGCTGCTGCGGATCACTGTTACAAACAGGTATAATGGGAATTAGCCAGAACTTGATTAGTCAGACACCTCTTGATTTCTAGTTGTGACTGTTCGTGTAATCCAATCTTTATCTAATATCCTCAGTCCAGCAGATGGTTCACGGGACTTCTGTGTGAGCAAAAGACTGCCTACTTTGGAAATAAAAAAGAATGTACAGAATAAAAAAATTTCATATAAAAAAAGAAAAATTGCAATGTAAACAAAAGGGGTTTTACAGAAACAAATCAGGGTTTACATTTTACATAATTTACAAATGTAAATTATGTCCCTTCCACTTCTAGACCATGAAATACGTGGTGCTTAAATTCAGATAACTGCGTGATGAACAGTCACATAATGCATGTTCCTTACTTTAAGCTACCTTTAAAATAAAAAAGAAGTCTAAACATATTTTTGTAACTTTTTGCATTATTCTCAGTCAACAAACTTCACCCTTGACAGCCAGTACATGCAATCTAACGAAATAGTAGATTCTGTGATGTGAAAGAATGTCTGCTCTAATGCTACCAAGTAAATGGTATTTGTGAGCCATATCCAAATTCTGAACACATTTTCAGAGAGTTAGTTTCCTCTCCAAACTTGCTGTAGCAAGTACATGAGAACATAGCAGTACTGATTTTTGAAGATATTTGCATCAACCTGAGAGACTAGTGGACCATGTCTTAGGCCTGACACTTAGACAATGGCTGCTTTTATCAATATCAGCTGCACTTTTGCAGTTGAGGAAGAAAAAAAATCTCGGCAACATCATGAAATAGCTTTGCTTTTTGGATATGTGGGATAATTACTAGGTTTATAAAATAATAGATTATTTACTCAATTTTAAGTATGGAACAAAAGTTGATGGCAGAAGATGGCTTTTCAGCTCTGACTTAAGCTGGTGATCTCACTGGAATTTCTAAAGGACCTTTCGCCTCTAGCAGCTGCCATGAAAGCTGGGAATACATGTCAGTCTGCAGGGTTTTGTTGTTTTTTAACAATCTCATCCCAGGGACCTGTTTCCAGAATATTTCATTTAAAGAAGTATCTCCTTCTGCTTAGAAGCTTGAGCTAAGTCTAGACATCAGAGAAGAACAAGGGAAGCCCTATCCATAATATCCTTTCTTGCATTTCTTAATTACTTACTCAAATTTTGTGACAAAATAATACAAAAAATACAAAAAAGTATGGACAAAGAATATATGATTATTTCCATTAACTTTGAATATTTTCCTGCTTTTCCTAATTTCAACAAATCAAGAAAATAAATCATATTAAATATTTTATGGCTCTATACCTAATTAGGTAGCATCTTCTAGTAGATGTTTTGGTCAGATAAGTATGCACGGCTAATATTTGGGCTTTTGGCTTTTTCCCACAGTTTTAATATGAATCCTTCTGGCATTGAGGACCTCAAGAAAACAATGGTGAGTTATGAAGTGTTATGGAAGCCCATCAGTAAATGCCAGCTAATTGGTGCTTGATACAATATAAGCTATTCTTGTTTAACCTCTTAGAAGGAATGTTGGGGGTTTTTTGTTTTTCTTTTGACACGTCCAGAAAATCTAATTTGAAAATTACAGGCTTAGTATAAATTTGGAAATAAAGAAGAGTTTTACACTCAATATGCAGTGTACTTTTGGTATGATGAAGTAGAGAAGAAGAGAAAAATTAGATCTTTGCAAAGTAATCTAAAGTAAAAAGAAAACTGTTGCTTTCAGGTATTTCAGATGACTCTAGAGAAGTAATAGTCAGGTGAGGAACTCTGCATTAGGCAGTGATGTATTAATTGACCTAACAGGAGTCTCCTGTCACTCCAGTTGGAGACTTGAGGACAGTCTTTAGATGGCAAATCAAAATGGAAGCAATGAACTGATATATATGGTAGGATTAATAATACAAATAATAAATGAACAGCCTCGCAGAAAACACTAAAACCAGAAATACTAGAAGTTATTCAAAATACTCTTTTGACTCTAAAAGTATCTAGAATAAATTGTGTACTAAGAAAAGACCCCCAAAAATCCACAGATTTCCTATGCAGTGTCTTTGTTTGAAAGAAAATGTGGTTGTACTAGAATCTGTTCTGTGAATAGATGAAATCTTTAAAAGTGGGTTTGTTTTCAGTCTTTAAAATATATGGAAAACAAGTTTCACAAGCGAATATGACTCTGTACTGTTTGGTTTTTGTTGGTTTATGTAAATGATTTGTAATAACATTTGATGTTATTGTAAATGCCCAAGTTTTTATAATGTAAGTAACTGGTGGGAGATGTCAAAGTATATGAAGGCTGCCTTTGATCAGATAGTAAACTGAATTCTACCAGGCGGTTACTTAATCTCTGACAAAAAGCGACATCAAAAAAATTGATTTAACTTAGCAGCTATTGTCTGTAAAGTAGCCATAATTACAGTTTCTATGTGCTTGCAAATGTACTACCGCAAATCATGTAATTTATTGCTGGTAAAAGCATCGGTTTAATTCTTTTAAGAAATAAGATGTGAATTGTTTTATTTAAAGGATTTAAAGGTGATAAAAGAAATCCTTGATGATTTTTCTTTTGGAATACCGGCTATCCTAAATGTCAGTTGTAGGATTATGAGGTGGTGTTCATTTAATACAAAATACAAATTAGGAGGAGAAGAAACTATATCTCAACCATAGTTTTGAATGAAACCGTTTGAATTTTTTTTAAAATATTCAAGATTGCTTTCTAAGGTGTTTGAAGTAATTTATTATTAGATTCTGCAATAATAGCCCTCACCAAGTTATTATATTTCTTCCTTGTGCATCACATTTAGTAATTATGTTTGTATGTCTTCTACTCTGGTGCCAACACCTGTCTGAAAGCGGTGTTTAAATGGGAGCAGTAGCCAGTTGAAAGGGCAGCATGAGCTCTTTAAGGCCTAATTAAGAACTGAAAGGAAGATGAAGTAAGTAGGACAAAAGATGTGAAAGTAGCTTAGATGATATTCCCAGAGCAGAATTCCTCATTAGAACAATAAAGAGATGATCAGAGATTTCCAGGCCTTCATTTTAGCTAACTCCATTTCCTCTGGCTGTCAGTGTGTACCCCCAGAGTATTTTGTAGCTGAAACAATCGCTCTCTGCGTAGCTTGTTATTTAGAATCTTTTTTTCTTAATAATTCATTATAAGATTAATGTTTTGTATCAAAATTCTAGTATCTGTTTTTGTAAAGATATAGTTGTTCCTTATACATTTAAGTATCACTTATTTTCTCGAACTGAACATTTAAAATCTTCTTAACTCTAACAATATTTATTTCTAAGTACTAACATCCCTTAACTAGAATTTTCTTGTGTAATTAACGTCATAGGTTATTCCCCCCAAAGTTCTATATGGAGCATGTGTATGATAAAACATCTTTAAAGCATATGTATTACACACAATTTTCCAGTAAACACTATATGATAATTAAAAACATCATTGCATCTTAATTCCTGTTTCTTTGCCAAATGAGAAAATTAGGCAAACCCTGTATTTTAGATGTGGAGGTGTTAATGATGTCTTTTCCAATGTGTACAAAAATGTAGTACCAGAAAGGGAGAATTTCACTTCCTTCTTGTAGAAGAAAATGTGCTAAAAATATAATGACCACAAAGTGAAGTTATTTTCTCTTCTGTACTAGCTGGAAATCAATTACTAACCAATTTATAAATTTCATCAAGTTAGCCACTTTAATAAAGTGGGAGTTATTGATCACTTACAATCTTGTAACTTGATAAGTTTAAAATCCTGACTACACGTACATAAACGTGACATTAAATATCTCAACTGTAGTGAGAAACCCCTAAAAGCGCATATTTTTGAGAGCTACTATTAGAATATAATTGATGGAGAGAGGCTGATTGATCTGTCGTACTTCAGCCTATTTGCAGTGCACCATCACTTTTAATTAGGTTTATTTGAAAACTTTGGCCACCTGCGTATTTTAATGATTCGACATATGCCAATGTGCAAATACGGAGCTGAAGGAAAAGGAATGAATATGACTTTATTACGTGGTGTGCTTCCTAGCTGTGCAAGCTTTATCGTTTTTAATGACAAGTTTCCACTATAAACAAAAGCTATCTTGTGTTCTTCTTCTGCCCTGTTAGATGTGCAGGATTTGAGAGGTTAGATTATTTTACTTAATTAACAGTTCCATATTTTTTTAAATGTCTCCATTTCTGAATCAGATGAAACTTACTGCTTAGCATGTCTAACAGTGCTAATGCTTTTATAAATCAACTCTCACAATCTTTTTCTCAGTTATACATTTCCAAATGTTTCCTAATCTGGTTACTTAAGGTCACAGCTAATTCTTCTTGACACAGAGTAAGACATTCAAGTTTGATTTGGATCACTCGTTGCATGTTGTTGGGAAAAGCTCTAGAGCAAATGGAGGTATGTTGTCTAAGAGAAGTAGCTTCTGTCAAGAGGTGCACATGAGAAACATGGGAAAAGTGATAACCCATCAACTTGTTCAGAACACTGAACTATTTAATAAAATCTGGTGTTTTTCTTAAACTTATCTCTAGGATGGAAATCCTTTTGACGCCACTGCAGGATACCGTAACCTTACTTATGAAGAGGTTTTGCAGGAGCTGGTGAAACATAAAGAGCAACTTAAGAAGAAAGACACCCATATTCGTGAACTTGAGGATTACATTGATAATCTTCTTGTACGAGTAATGGAAGAAACACCTAGTATTCTCAGAGTGCCATATGAACCTTCTCGAAAAGCTGGCAAATTTTCCAAAAGCTAAGATAGCGATACTTGATGGTACTTTCTGCCGAATACGTTTGTGGAAGGAAATCACACTTTAACATTTTGACTTCTCTTCATTCCTTTTCTCCTAAGAAATTCCAGGAATCAGGAGAGGACGGGACTATGGCGTGGATTTTTTTCATTTGTTTTTTACTCCAAACACTAGCAGGGACTGCCAAAAGTAATATTCTGTTAGATTACCTAAATAACTTTTTTTTTTCTCTTTGAAAACACCTTTAGGTACAGAATACTTACGGTAGTACACATGAAATAGTCCATGCAGTTTATATAATAGCTTAGTGTTCACCATGTGGCAGTTTCAGCTGGGAAGCCTGTGCTGTTACAAATGTTTTCTTGAATGATTATTGGTATTATGCAAATACATCGATTCTGATGCTACAGCATGCCATCAAGACCACTGTTTTCAAGCCAGTGTAGTATGCTTTACTAAACCTAAGTGTGGTTTGTTGCAATGGAATGTGGTTTGTTCTACACATATTAGAGGAAAACAGTGATGCACAGTCGTTGCAGAGTAAATGCTATAATTCTATACAATGTGCTTTTTGTATAACAATGTAAAAAATACCATGCCATTTCAGTAATGGCACGTGCTGGCATCAGTTATTTTACACTTAAATGCTGAATTTTGTGTATAATGATTGAACTTTGGTAGTGAGCTCATGACATAAGGTTGTTTTGAGGATCTTTTTGTATGAAGTTATTGCATGCCTTTTTATATGTTAAAGTACTTTGAACAGTGTTAATAGAGTCAGAGGTAGGACTGGAAAAAAGTATGGGATAAAGGTATGAATACTTTGTTCAGTCAAAGTCTACTACAGTGAAAATGTAGGAGAAATGAACAGACTGACTTAAATAGACATGATAATTCGAAAAATATAGAACTGACTCAATTTAAGGTTGAGTTTTACATGATACATATCTGTCTTAGGTTTTTAAAAATCTTAGACAACGAAGTATATGCCTTTAGAAATAGGCTATGTTGCTTAAACACATATAGAGTACTTAGAAAGGCTTTTCATTAAAAAAATCTGTATTCCTTGTAAGTACTTCTAAAAGTCAGTTTTCAATGAGGCAAATGAAAGAAGAATGTAGTAAATGACTTCCTGATCATTTAAGAATTGTTTGTAAAATGACATATGAAAAAGGTAGCTGTTATTCAATAAATTGGCAAAATATAGTGATGAATGTGTAATGGGAAAATACTGTAGGAGAAGAATCCTCACGATATTAACATAAATAGATTTTAATTTTATTTTCCTTCATAAGAGTCTCAGTTGGATTGTCTGTTGCTGTGAAACAGTAAGATGAGATTAAAAAAAAGTACAGAGAATATTTTAGATTTGGATTTAAGAAAACTAATTGTCTTTTCCTCCCTCCTCTTCTTTTTCTACACCTGATCTGTTTTTTTCTTCTTACAGCACCATGTAATGGCTGTTGCTGAGGAGGGGAAAAAAGCTTGAAATTAAATTGCAATTTTTTGTTGTTGTTGTAAAAGTTCTAAATATGTTTTCATTTTTAAAACTGCAAAAATTAGTAGTATCTTGAATAATTATGATCTGGAAAAGTTGAAAAAGTTCTACTGTCTGAATGCTTTTGACGATGTTAGTGTTGTTTGACAGCACAGAATTATTTTTGTTAGAAAAAATACTTCTTTGTACAATTGTTCTCAGATTTCATGTACTTACTTTTGGCTTTTTCTTTTTTTTCTTCTTTGTTCTTTTTATTTTCTTCGGTTTTTAGCAACTACCTCCCATCCCCTAGTGCTATGTCCCTAAAATGTATGCAGTTTGAGTGTTCCCAACCCACCGCTGGGATCCCTTAGCATAGATCATTGTGCCTGGATGGAGCCTGAGTGATTCAAGCCCTGCCTATTTGTAGTGCTCTGCAGTTCGACATTTGTCGCACAGAAATGGGCCCGCTTCATCAGGTAGTCTCTCTTTTGACTACCTAAGGATTTATCAAGTTCGGTACCTCATAAACCGATGAATGTTCTTTTGACCCACTTAAGATCTAGATGACTGTAAATTTGTTGTAATATATTCGAAGTGCCAAAGGTTATGTACTAAGTTATGGTACGTTTACTGTTGGAAGTTAGGTTTTGCACTCAATTAGATTTTGATTTCCTAATTACACCAAGATGTATTTCGGTTACACAGTATTTCCATAAAAGTTCTTAAACATTTTCAAATGTTTGGCCAAAGCAAGTGGTTTTCTCATATTGTTAATGGGGAAGTGTGCAGTTGTTTTGAATTCCACAGTCATTTTCAAACTAAATGGTATGAGACCATCTGTAGTATCTACAGTGATTAAATCATACGCACCAATGGGGTTTAACAAGTAAACTAACCAGAGAATATGCTCCAATGACTTTTCACTTGCAAGCCAACTTATAATTATTAAAATGAAACTCTACTATATTTAGCACCTCTGAAATCACTTCTTTTAGAATGTAAATGTAGAATATCAAACTGCATAATTGACTAAAAGCAGATCATTTGACATATTTGCATACCAAGAATGATAAGCAGATTAAAGGTAGCGAAAAGATCAATTTTTGTGCATTAGTGAAGAAATTTAGTGAAGCTTTGAATGTGCTATCTAGTCTTTATCTGATCTGTAAGTGAATAAAAGCACCTTTTGTTTCTAACGGTTTGTCAAGAAAGAGGGGAGAATGACAAATGCAATTTAGGAAAAGGTAAAGTTACTAAGAGAGGCAGAATGGGACATTTACAAGTATGAAAATATTTTTATAGAGTTCTGTAGCTAAAGATAGAGGCTGCTTTTGGAGCAATTCTGTAAAGATTACGTGCACGTCATTTTCTGCTTAGAAAGAAAATTTTAATGTTTTTCTGTATTTTGAGATTATTTTTGAAAAGCATCTTCACCCCACATGTATTTTTTGAACCATGCAGCTTTTCAAATGAAAACTTTTCATACAGAGTAATTTATATGTTGAAAACAAAGTTCTGTTTCTCCCATAGGATAAAATTGTAAACTTTCTTGCAGATAATTTTAAAATTTTAAAAGGGATGAAAATTTTGGACATCTCCACATTATTTTTTTTTCTCTCAAAAATTAGCGTAAGAGTTTATCCATGCGCACACTATACTTTGAAATTATCCTTTGAAACAGCTCTGCTCATAGCCATGTACATTACGTACTTTAAAGAACAAATATCAAGGCCATACTTTAATGTTGTAAGTAACAAATTTAAACTTTCTGCCATTCGAGAGGGATGTTTAATATTTATATATGTTACCTCTTGCTGCTGTATTTTACGTTTAGCTGAGTTTTCCACCTACTAATGAATGTAGCATTCTCCCTAGATTATACATAACTACATTTATTGCTGTTGGCTCTGTATCAAGAACTATTTGTAATTTTCCAGCTGTGAAAATGTTGCCTTGCATTTAGAGGTTTCATGATTTGGGGACCTAATGAAACTCATGCTCATTGGGTACTAGTCTGCATTTCTTTCTGTACAGGATGCTCTTTCTTAGATGCATCTTAAAACAAACAGAACTGCTGTCTTAATATGTTTACTGCTGCACTGGAGGTTTATTTACTTCCAGCTTTAAAGAAAAATTATTGTCCTACATCAAGTACGTAAAATAAGCTCATGGTTTTTCGCTCTTTATGTATCCATTACTGTTGTAGATATGATAGAGGCGTTAGCTGTGGGCTTTTAAAATGGTGGTACTTAAAGCATGTTGACTAACTTCCTCTCTTTGAAGTACATGGTGAAGGATTATAGTGCTGCCGTGTTGATGATGCTAGATTTAAGGGTCTGTCAGCACTTTCGGTATGAAACCCTATTTTCAGGGATTTATAACTTCAAAATGTAGATACAGTCACTGGAAGTATTTAATATGCAATAGGTAGCACTTTAATCTGTTTATGAAGGGTTTGAGATTTGTTTCTGTTGAAAAAGTCATGGTCTCTTAACGTGTGGTGGGCATTTGCTTTATCTTTCATAATTTGGACATTGAAGAAGCCACTGTATGTTACAAATGGTAGAGCCATTCCTATTCATCTTAGAAGCTTCCAGATGTCTTGTATTACAATGTACTATAAAAAGCTGAAGATCCAGGTTATATAGGAAGTCTGTAAAAGATATGAACATACTTATAACTTAAGGGTTGATTTCGTCTCGTGCAATCAATGGTAGTTTGTCTACATTTAATAATGGTACAGAATCACAACTATATGCACATGTGAGAACTATAAACTTAGGATGCATGGAAAACTTTATTTTTGTTTCATTATTGCAACTTCAACTCCTTTAATTTGATTAAAATGTTAACTTAATATTTTAATTTCTGTTCATTAAATAAATATTGCATGTCTAACACTAATAAAGCACCACAATGCACTACCGCAGTATTTCTTGAATTGTGATATTAATCTGTGTTATGCAAAGCATCTAACTCCTAAGCTCCGCGTAAGTATGTGTTTGGAAGAACCCTGCTGTTAAGACTCTCGGACCACGGAGAGGTGTATTTCCTTAAGGACAGCTCTAAATGAATATCCCAGCTGTTTGCAGGGTAGCCATTAAGGGAAATCTCTTCAGTAGTGTCCAAAACTTATAATTAGTGAAACAAATGGCATGTTCTTAAATGTGCTAATATCTTATGTCTTTTTTAATATGACAGCTGTAGTGCCTTTAAACGTGCCATTCCTCCAGTTCTGTAGTTGTGTAAATATTACTAGGAGATCTTTGGCACTGCACGCCAGATCGGCATTTAGCATGAGGACAAACACTGTGCAAATTTTGATATGGAAAACATGATGTGTATTTCTCTTCATGCTTGACAGAATAAAACCCAGCCAGAATGACAGAAAACTAGAGCATTCTCCCCCACCTCCCTGCCCCATAGGTATTTTTTTTCTATGCTCCCACAAGTTTTTCAACACACTTTTCTCAGAAAAAAAATGCTTTTGCCTGTCTTCTTTTCCTCTTCCTTGAGGCAACAAGACAGCAAAGTCTTCCCCCTGACAATAGTAGGTTTTCAGGATGCTAAGGGGATAGGAAGAGTGGTCCTGGCTCAGGAGAAGAATGTTGTGAGTAGTTCACCCAATTACTTGGAGGCTTGAATTTCACTGGGATGTGATTCCTTTCCTTGCAGTTAACTTGCTCCCTGACTAGGTCCTTTGTCGTACAACTAGGAGGTTTAGAAGAGGTTCTTCTCTTTGAGATATGCATGAAATGTAGTGGTTATGGGAAATCACAGTCAATTTTTGAGATGTACATGTACTTACACGTGCTTTGTTATGCAGGTTTCCATCGGCTGTTTCACCTCATGTCTCACTGACTTTGCAACTGTCCCCCGATGGGTGAGTAGATGAGGAGTGAGGACAGAAGAGGAAGGCAGGTTTCTGAAAGCACCATGCTGCTTGCAGTTTCCATCTGTAATTCACATCTGGTAACTAATCTCAGTTCCTATGCCCATTGGAAAATGGAGCCAGCGCAATTTCCCTACCTCATAGGCATAATGTTTGTTAGTTGATATCAACTGTAATTCTGTTGACGATATAAGAGCCCAGCTTGATTAAATAGCTTCCAGTTTCCCCAGCACGGAGTTGGGGTTTTGAGTTTTCATTATTTAACATCTCAACGCCCTAGTAAAGGTTTTCAAGGATATTTTGAATATAGTTTAGTAGTTAAAGAGCTATTGAAATATTTAGATGGAAACTAGAAGGATCATTAAGGACAATTCTCTCTTCAGTTACATTTGTTAAAGTTAATTCTTTATGGAGCCATACAGAGTAAAAATCAGGATTTCATTTCCATATTTTGTTGTTTAATTTGTTTTTATGGGAGTGTTCTGCAAGCTCTGGCTGCAGCTCACCTGGGATGCGTTGCCTTTTTGTGTAACACTGGGCGTGTTAGTAAAGTTATAAGTAATGATGATGATGACCAAATCCTGTCTCTTATTCTGCATTAATAAATTAAATGTTGGATTATTATGTTGGATTATTTTGTAATAGTGTCATTTTATGAGAGATAGGAATAAGGCTATCTGCTAAAGGAAGCTGTTTTCTCTTTGTCTGTACTACTTATTGAGTAATGATGATAGAAGGCTACCACATTAAGTACAACCCAATTTGAGAACCGTGTGACATTGTCTGTGTAATGTTTATATAAATATCAGTATATTCAATGCTGGTAGCCAATGGCTATTAGATGGATATTATTACAATGTATTTATAATGTGTTTTACAGCATTTAGCAACGTAGATCAGTCTTTGATAAATGGATGATGATTGAGGACAGAAAAGTACCTTCTGGGGCTAAATGCTGACATGTTTATACTTTAAAGGTAAGCAGCTTAAAAAGGTTTCAGGGACATGCAACATCATCTAAATGAAGCTGAATATTAAAAAGGGGGAAAACTTCATGGAACGGTCTTTTATATCAGCCTTAACAGTATTTGCTGTGTGACATAGAGGGAATGAGTATAAGCAACAGTGGGAAGATTCCACCGTTGGGATCCAAAAAAAACCCAACAACAGAAAGTTAGTAGGCCTAGGATTCAGATTTTAAGGGGTCTATTTGCCCAGCACGTGCCAGGTTCTTTTTGTAATAGGAAGTTAACACAGCATCCTTCACTAGCAAAATCAGTGTCCCCCAAAAAGTGGGAGTTAGTTCCCAAGGTGTTGGGCGCGAGGCAGGTGTCGGACAGAAGCGCAGTGCTTTAGCCAGCTGTCGCCTCTGCTTTTTTAGTCCCTCTGACACTCGCATTAACTCTAGGGATTAAACGAACCACTTTCCTAGGAAAGGTAGGAAATGCCTGAGGAAATTTGGTGTATGCAGCACGTGGCTGGCCAGATTGCCTCTTTTGTTACTTGAAGTAGGTGTCTGACTCAGGGTCTCATGGAGTCTAACAAATAAACCACCAAAATGTGTCATATCACCCTCTTGTCTAAATGATTCATTCGGGGCCTTCTTAGGTGATGAATGTCCCCTTCTCCGATAACTTGCTGCTTACATTATGAATTCCTTGAAAATTGACTCCCTGGGACATCTTTACAGGAGACATCAAGGGTCTCCATTTAAATTTAATGAATATTATGTAATTTGCCAAGGACTTCTACAACGCGTTAAGAAAATCAGCCTCTTTGAGGCCAGAGCTTTGTCAAAATAATGGCAGCCTAATGGCATCCTTTAAAAGCAGCTGCTGACTCTCCAGCTATGAGTATTTTCTATTTCCTAATAAAATGTTTTCCCCATTGAAGCAGCTTATTTCATTAACTTATAAGTCATAGCTTAAATATGCTTATATTTTGCTAATTGTAGATTACTTAGTACTTATTTTTAAGGAACATTGAAGCACAAAATGCAAAATGGCGGGGTTTTTTAAAAGAAAACTCTTGCCTTGTGCATAGCAATTGCATTTGGATAAGCATTTTTCAATACGCTATTTTTAAGGAGTTTTTATGTGCTATTTTAAACTAAATCATTAAATGTGTATAACAAGAAACAATTCAAAGTGTTCATGCATTTTAGAGTTTTAATTCCTTTATAGATATGCTCCAGTATTTTATAGTTATGATTCAAAAGCTACCACAGTTACATATTTTAAATTGTAAGGTAACATTGTGAGATTCCAAATCTCTACTTTTCCAAAGTATACAAAGCCAAAGTATCTCGTACACTCTTTTGCGTATTGTAGAAGTTAAAAATGAGCTCTGGGAGAATTAAGGTTTTCCTAAAAAATTGTACAAACCTTTGTGTTGAACTGCGGTGCAGCTAAACTTGGGTATGCAGCCTCAGGCACTCCTTTATCCAACAGGCTAGCATCAAATTTGCTTTATTTCTTTATAAACTGGAGGACAAGAGAATAGGGATCGGTTTACAACAGGTGCTAGGTACTGCTTATGGAGCAAGGAAAAAAATGTTGATGCTTTGTGAGATGCAGTCTTGACTTTTTGTTGTGTATGGAGTATACTGGATGTGAATACCAGGCTTATGTGTTTCCAGAATCAGATATAGAAAACTTCCTATTTTCTTACATTTTCACGTTTAAAAACTTGTATAAATAACTATTTCTTTATTGTTAAGGGCCAGATTATTGTTGGCTGCTATATATGTAACAGTTCACTTGATTAACATTACTGTTATTTAAGAGCCTCTTGTAATTGGCCTCCTTGTGATCCACACAGAGAATACTGTGAAATGGTGTGAATTTTAAGTTGAGAGACTAAATGAAAGGAACATCCAACAGCAGTGGAGAGGAATAAAATAATCCTAATTAAAAGCAAAAGAATTGTGTGGTCTGAATTAAGATTCAGTTGGTGGATACTGAAGAGTATTTTTGCTGGTATTTTTGTTATAACTGTCCAGTATAATTGCTTTGGAAAAAAACCTCATCCTTTGTGTTTGATGGCATAAACTTCACTAGCTCTTTGTAAACCACATACTAAGTTAAGGACTTGTGCTTAACCTTTGTTTCGTCAGACATGGTTTCAGAGAGTTGAGGCAGTGTTTTATTGATGGAGTTGATCACGGCAGAGTTATATTTACTGATGGGGTCTTAGCTATTCTTTTATCTGTTTCAGGATTTTCTTTGTAGTTTTAAGTTCTGAACATTTCACCACAGTCTATTTAGAGCATTATTTAAAACTTGTTCCAGTTCTCTTCATTCTTGCGCACGCCTATGTGCTAAACTACTCCAGAAACCAGCTTAGCTCTCACCATATTTGGAGGCTGTTCCTCTTCTTTGCTCTTGGACTGTTTTGGCTGGGGACTTACATCTAAAGTAACAAATGAAATATGTGACGAGAACTGACTGCCAAAACTGGGATCAAAGCAAGTTTCTGAAGGGCTCATTGGAAAACTATCTTGAACTTTGGAAGGATGACTCAAAGCCACAGTCTGAATAGAGCAAAACATAGTGAAATAAACGTCAAGGTGAGAACAGATTTCTTGAATACAGGTGTGTGGGGGGGGTACCCCTAAGACTAGACAGTCACTTTAGTCTTAGGGCACAGGAAGCAAAAAAGCAGACGAATTTCCAAATGCTTATCAATCAGGATGGGTTGGTCAGGGTGTTCTTCATCTGCCAGCCCATAAGGTTTTGCAGTTCCTGTTTGGGCTTACTCTACAAAAGTGTGTTAGCCAAGGAGCATTCAAAATAAAAGGTAACATTTGTTGATAATGTCATGTGGGACATCATTAACTTGTTTGAAAAGTTGCCAGGTTTGGAGGTGTGTTCTGTTAAATACATTCAGTGTCTTCTTCATCTAACTTAAAAATAGGAGAGCATTCAGCTTCGATTCATTAGTTTAAGCCAGCTCATCTGAATAAAGAGACCACATTTTTCCCTGTATCCTTCTAAGAAACATGTAGACTTGCAGAAGACAACTGCTGTAACTGAGTGGATAGCTGTACTTTGCAGTTGAGTGTGTGTTAAAAAAAAAGCTAGCATTGGAGAAAAGAGAGTTCTGTGAAAAACCTAAACCTCTCTCACAATCACAGCATCTCACAAAGTCTGAAGATTTTAAGGTGTTCAGAAATAGGAGGAGAAAACGATTCAGCAGTGATGGTCTCTAGCAATTGGGAGTTATGCATTTAGTTAAAAAAGAGAAATGTTAATTTTAGAAGGAGAGGAAGTGAGACAGTTTTTAGATAGTCACTGTATTGAAGATTGATCAAATACTAATATATAAGATAGCTGTAGAAGGGAACAGTATCTCTCAGAATATAAAAGGTGAAGAATGAGCTTGTTGAGTTTTCCTGTGGTAGGCATGAGAAGCAATAACTGCTTCCTTACAGGAGGCAATAACTGACTAACTACAGTAAGTATCACACTTCAGGAGTGTGTTAGATGCTGTGAACACAAATAGTAACAGATTTCTCGGATTTTCCTAGTGCCTGGAAAAAAGTACACAAATTTTCCCCCAAAGTAAATTGCTTGAATTACAAGCCCCTGATTTTTCTTTCTTTCTTTTTTTCTTACGCAAAGGACAATTAGCAGATACACAAAATATTAGATATTTTACTGCTTTATTTGATTCCTCCTTTGACTTATCTTTGAAAGAAAAATTATGGATTTTAGTCTGACTAGAGGCTGATGGAATCAATGCTTTCTTCAAAGACTGACATATAAACAAAGAGTGATGCAGTTATGAAGGGGAGATACCAGGCTAGTATAGTTGTTTTTACAATTAAAATCTTTCAGTGAAATGGTGGTCTTCTGGCAGGAGTGCTTTTTGCGATGTCCTGAGAAACATCCTTCCCTCAATAAATCCCCATACAATGTAGCCATCATTCTAGCTTGAGAAGAGTTAATAGCATAATACTGGCCAGTTGAAATAACCACTCACTGCAGTCCCACATACAAAGTGATGCTTTTTCTGAAGTGTTTTAGAAGGCAATGCTTCCTCATTAGAGCACTATAAAAGATACTGAGGGATAAGATCATCACATTATAAAATTTCCAGAATTTCATCTTTTTCTCATTGCTAACCTAGGGCTGGCACTTGGATAGCTGAGTCAGTGTCTGAAAACGTTTGAGCAAGTTGGTTGTAGCCCTTGCAGTTTGCACTGTAGCAGATCTCAGCATGACTTTGGATTATTGTTATCCTTTTGCTACGGTACCCAATGGCACCACCGTATATTATATCAGCTTGTATCTTTCAACTGCTGGATATTAATTATTTAGACCATTGGAAAGCTGAACCTCCCTGCCTCCCACAGGTATAAAATCTGTTTATTTTAGATGTGGCCCTCGAGTTTACACTGCCTGTTGCTGCCTGTGAGAAAAGCTGGCAGCATATCTGCTAAAAAACATGAATCTCTTGTTCTCAGACCACTTCTCATGAGCAGCAAACCCCAGGAAGCTCGCTCCTGGTTAAAGGTTTTTTTCCTTTTTCTGTCTCTAGGCCCTTACTAAGCAGAAAGTTGTGGAATTCTCAAAAAGCATAATTAATTTTTTTCAAACTTTGACATTAATGCCAAATTTTAGCATTATACCATGTCAAAATGAGCTTAAAAGGCTACTAAATTCCAATATTAACAGTTATTCCCACTTTGCACTGGTTTTAATGACTATCTTAGATCCAGGGCAGCAGACACTTACCACTCCTGTTTTCAAAGTAGCAATTAGATTTGCTGACATAGAGGAAAATTTAGGGCTGAGTATAAATCCTGGTCCCTATGAATGAAACATTTTGGCTTGTCTGGTGGTAAAGTGACACAAAAACTAACGTCTTTGTAGCCCAGGGTTTTTGTGAGATGGCAGTAGCATCAGTCTGTTTCTTCCTGAGGCTTTTTCTTCCTCATGGCACACAGCTAAGGAGTTGAAGACATTGATTTACGCAGCTTCAGTTTTGAATATAAGCTTTTTCTTCAGCTATTGAAATACTTTCTCACGTGTTGGTGCACCTGTACTTCCAATTTGGCTTCAAATCAGTATAGAGCATGCACTTTGGCAAGTTGTAAAAATTAGTGGAAGAATAGTAATAAATAAAATGGCAAACTGCCCAAGCACATTTTATTTTCTTTACTAATCTAATTGCTCATTGAACATATTTTCCAGATACAGTTCTGTATATTTAAGTATGTATCTGAATAAATGCACTTTTAAATTCCAAGAGTCAAGTAGCTACTTTGTATGCCGTGCTTATCTTAAATAGAGTTTGATTTAAAACATTTATCTTTCCCGGTATCATCTCCCATGTCAAAGCACATTTAAATCATGCTCTGTTCCTAATAGCGCTCATGTTTAAAATGGTATCCGAGTACAAAAAAGTTTGATGAGTGCTCTGTTATTTGCCCACTTTGTAGTTACTAGCTGCTCTGTCATTGTTTTGAATATCACTGAAGTTGAGAAGGAGAAGCTTCAGCAAAGTAAACTTTTAAAAATTAAAACCAAGGTCAGACTCCAGGGTTAGCAACACTAGAAGACTGCAATTTAAGATGCATCCAATTATGCAAAATCATGTGTTGAGTTACAGCCTCAGGTCTCCATTGGGATCTGTGAGGTTGCCTAGGTAAAAATATCAGAGGAGTTTCAGGAGGGGTTTTCTTTTGTTTCTCCCTTCATCTTGACAGGGAATGATGCAATTCTGGCAGCACTCATCGTTTCTAGATCAGTAACTCAAAAGGAAAAGTGTTATTCCAGGAGCGTGTAGCAAGCGCATCATTTTGGTGAAGGCAGCAGACCCAGCACGAGACTTCGGAGGCGTTTGGCACCTTGTCGTGTTTTATTGGTTTGCACAGGTAGAACATTCCGGCCACACCTCTGAATCTAGAAGTAAATCAGTCGAGGGACAGCAAGTGACCCACTAAGGCAGAGCAGATTTTGCTGATTATATTCTCAGTATTTAAACCAAACATAGTCACGGTTAAGTGTTTTTTCCCAAGATCTTAACTTATCCTTACTTTTTCTTTATCTTTTCCTTCAGATAACTGGAAGGCTCATGCATGCAGTGGTGCCAAAGGGTGGCTCCCAGAAAGGCTGGAATGGAGAGGTCAGACTCAGTTTACTTGGGAGATTTGCGTGGAAGTTAGGATAATTAATTTGCCAAAAAAATCTATTTTACTTCTCTTTTCTGGGTGAAAGAACAATATCATGTGCTCTGCTTTTGAAGTACTTATCCCCAAGCCAAAACACTGTAGAGATATTTTTTAGTCTTCCTACTTCAGAAAACATCAAAACTTAGCACCATTACATTTTCTCAACTTCTGTGTGAATCTGAGGTATAAAGTTTCATAATTTTGATCATTTGTATGAAAGCATTCTTAATAAGAGAAACAGACAGCTTATGTTCAATAAAAACAGAAACATAGTTCTGAATATGTTTAAACAAGTTTTTGCATTGATAAACAAAACCAGTGGGTATTTTTTTTCAATTGCACAGACACAAAAAAGTCATCAGTACTTACTAAAGAATTTGTACAGTGTTCAGGGCAAGTTACAGCTGGATCCTCTTAAAAACCTCAGTCTTTTCTAATAAATGACTCATAAAACTACTGTAGCTATGAAGCTTTTCAGAAAATTTATATAATTAAAAGGGGTTTTCACCATTTGAACAAATGTTATTGTAAATATCTGCTTTAAATATGAGGGGAAAAAACATGTGTTGCTTTTGCAAAGCATTTCTCTTTCAAACGGCCCAGAGATTGAGTTTCAAAACTGACAGATTTATTACAGTGACTGTTCAAATGTTTTTGACGGAGTGACACTTCCTACTAGGCAGGGCTAAGGCACCTGGAAGGAGAGTCTTGTGCATCTCTCTGTGTAATTAGCTGAGTACGTGGGAATTTGCTGTCCAATTAACTCAGTAACAGTTCTACTGAGCCAAACAGCCTTTTCTTTTCTTATGCGAGGAAAACGTATGTATTTGTAAATATTACTCAAATTCCATTGAGTCATTGACAAAGGAAGTAAATTCTAAACCTTAACTCCTTCTGTCACCCTCCGGGATCTGCTCTCATCTTTTGATGTTGTCTAGCCCCCAAGACATCTTTTCTGCCTTCTACGGCTTGCAGGTGAAATCCTGTTTTAAGCTCTTCCTCCCATCAGCAGCTTTTCCTTCCCCTCCAGGATGTGCCTTACCTCTACTGCCTGCGTATCCATGTGGAGTCAGGAGACCCTCTGGTGAGGCACTGGGCAAAGCCGCCACTGAGAAGATAGTAACACAGCCTTAGAGAGGAGAAAAAGTTGAATTTAAACATCTGTCTTCTTCATGTCCACTCTAGAAGAAACAGTTTGTGCAATAAGGCCATTAGCAAGTCTAACCAAGAAGGCTAAATTATTTCTTCATGACCAAAGCACTAGCAAGAAAGAAATTCCCAGTCAATTTTTAAAATACCTAATGACTCACTGGGACGGGATCTCTCTTTTCACTGAGTGCCATAGGGACATTTTTATCATAGAATAACTCAGGTTGGAAGGGACATCAGATTGGATCATCTAGTCTGGCTTCCGGCATCTTCAGGCAACATCACCTTTCCAGGAAATTTGTGGTAATTAAACAGTTTTTTCACAGGAATGTAACCAACTCTCATGTTTTTATATCTCGAAATGCGGAATTGAACTGGGTAACATCTTTTAAGATATAAAAACAAAAAAAACCCCTTGCAATCCATTATTCTTCTATGTTGTCCTATTTATGTTAACAGGACTACATTTGTGAGTAATGGGTATGGGATTAGGTCATCTTCTCGTCAGCTGAATGGTCTGATAATAATGAATTCAAACTGACATTGCAGAACTCCCCAGAGATGCGTGAAGGTAAGTATTGACGTTAAAAGTGAATACTACTTCTAGGAATCCAAGAGCAACCTTTTATAAAAACTAATATGGACTAGAATAACAGGTAATATTAAAATATGTTTTTATTATGATTAAAAGTATTCATCTATATTAGCAGAAAAATTGTTACTGAAACAACAAGAACAACCACAAGCTTTATAAAAAATTATTATAATACTGTATGATTATATATTCTCCAAGGGTCATGTTAGAAAGCGCCAGCTTGTAAAAAGGATAAAACTGTATCTAAATGTACTGTCAAATAAAGTTCTCATAGCCAATGAGGGGAAAAAAATTAAAAATCACTTAGGGCCTATAAACAGATTTAGATGTAGAATAAAACGTGGAATGTTCAGTCTATTGATTTATCCACTGATATTAGAGAGATAAAAGATAAAATTTATAATAATCTAGAACTGGGCAAAGAATTTAAAATGCTGTGAGGTTACTATTAAATGGGTATTTACCCCAAAGTCAGAGGAGGCAAAGGGAGCTGGGCTGACAGAACTGAGATAACATCTATTTGAACATAAGTGAATAAGTAAATTCAAGAACCACTTTGGACAATCATATTCTGATATCCTGTAAAGCTCTGGATATACTGTAAGTTAAGCAATGCATTCCTTAAACTAGGAAAAATTGTAGTTGTATAAAATTTATATCAAAATAATATTACTGAACTTTTATGAACCAAACACAATTTGATGTACCAAATACTCAGTAACAAAGTCTGTACAGCATAGCTAAGGTAGGATAGCTAATGAGGTTAAGGAGGTCAAAATGGAAGTTATTGCAACAGGAGCAGAAGCAAAATCAAAAGCTTAGCACACTGAGAGGACCAAGGTTTCTCTAGCCCTATCTTATAGTAAGAATGGAGATGTGCTAGTAGAGGCTTGCAATAAAGCCTAGAAAGACTGAGCAAGCAGTTCAAAGATAATATATCTTTTCTTATTCTCTGCAGCTTTCAATTCAGTGTTAGAAGCAAGCACCTTTTTCTATGCATGGATACCACTTCGGGAAACTACCTGTTTCAGGACAGCATCCTCAGAGACCTCCAAGACTGAGCAGCTCTAAAGGCAAATTCAAGCTCACCATAAAACGTAATACAGAGGTGCAGTATGGATAAATAAATGGATCTATTCAATGAGTGTAGAGGTTGAAAACAGATGGTAGTTTGTTTTGTTGGGGTTTTTTATGGAGTGAAGAGATCCAAGGAAAGGCAAACCTTTTACAAACAAATGGTTGATTGTGCTCATCATGCTCATTCAAGATAATCCAATATTTGTTTTTTCTATAAAAGGAAAATTCTATGAAATTCATCTTTTTTACCTAAAGGTCAACAAATACTTACCATAAGATTAGACCAAAGCTACAAGCCACAGGAAAAAAAAATATTTCTGTGAGCCAAGTTGAGCAGATTCAAAGGAAAATAGTCCAAAAGTAATTTAAATAATATTAATAAGCAAGCAGAACACCTTTAAGGCTGCTATAACTTTGTCTGAACTTTGCTCATATGTAGGGCACACTATATCTTGTATCTATTATTTAGGCACTTGTATAGATTTTTTTATATTTGCATTTATTATGGTGTGGATAATGATTGTGTCCTCATTTGTGTAGAAATTATAATTCTAATGGATAAAAAAATCTAGGAATTAATCTTGTTGATGCTACTGAAATAAATTACCCTAAGTAGGCTAGATATATAAGAAAACAATATAAATTCATCTAAATTCAATTATTAAACAAAGGGAATATTATATTTAATTAGAAAATTGAATCAATTTACTTACATTCATCCTTATCCTTCATAATTTTAGAGATGATAGATCTCTTCCTCTTACACTGTATTGTTATACATAGAAAGAAGAGAATAATCTCTCTTCCATTTTTCAATTCCTGTTTGATTTTTTTCAGCTGTGGATGAACTAATTACTAATCAGAACTAGTGGAATAAACTGAGGCAGAAAAAGTATTCTTATACAATAGAAAAGGATAGTGTTGTCAAAACCTGGCTTAAGACTTCAACAACTGATACAGATGTTTAGCCAGGATTTCAACTAGCTCAGTAGCTTGACTTTCTTCAAAATTTAGAGAAAACTTGCATGACTATTTCTTAATTTTAAGTAGTTGAATAGATTATAGTAAGATTAGAACTGACAAAAAAATATTGTGAATTTATTGAAATGCAGTTATTTTTGAAAGATTTTTAAAAATCAAACTTTTAAATTGTTTCTGTTAGTCACCTCAATTTATAGTGGATAAGTGGAAAACAAAACAAAGAATGTGAAACTTAAGATACCTAATCCAGCTGTTGGAGAATTCTTTAATTGTTGAGTCCAGTGCAAAGTCTGCTCAAGCTGAAACCAGAAGGTTGAGCACAACAAAAGCTAAATGGGGAGAGATAAAAACCAAGCATGAGGAGGACATGAACTGTGCTCTGATTTCCATATAAACAAAATCACCGTTTTCTTAATACTGAATGAAAATAAGTAAAAGGCATTTTATCTTGGTTTAAAAGAGTGGAATTTGGCCACAGTACTGATGCTCATAAAACAGAAATTATTTTTAATCCTGACATTTTGTCATGCCTTTATCATTATTTAACCCCTCCGAACTCCCCTAAAGTAAGCTGATACAGGCTTAGGCTGTAACTTGTAACTGATGTTTGAAATCCCAAGTCACTGGACTGAAGCAAAACTCGTGGTTCAGAAAGGCACAACATTTTCACACAAAGCAAGCAGAACAGAAAGAAAAGAACAAATCTGCTTTTGAAATAGACTTTATTATTTGGGTTTGCTGGACTTTTGTTTTTTTCTAAGGGAGACTTAGGGTACTTAATGTACAATAATTAAAAAATTGAGGATTTCTTATGATACTTCAAGATATCATAAAGGCTTATGCAAACCAGAGTTCAAATTGCAATTGGTCTAGTTCCTTGGAGCTGTTTAAGCTAGAAGGAACTCATAAGTTTTACAGTCTAGGTTTTTATGAAGCGTATTATCCCAAATGGGTCAATCTGAAAATCACCATAGTAAGAGCTTGTTATATTTGGCTGGGATCTGCAATTGTTAGGAGCTGGTCCAAAATTCAGTGAAGTCATGGATTTTCATCAAGTCAGTATAGATTAATACAGACTAGATCTGTCACACTTCAGCTAACAATGACCTTTCTTTACATGTATGTGCATTCCCTTTCTGAATTCGATTACCAAGATATCTGTTTCTTAAGCCCTACAAAGTACTTTTCTTGGGAAAAATACCTTGCCTGTCAGTTTTTCAACCAGTGATTATAAGTAGTCATGGTAAATCCTGCAAACTACAGTGAGACTAATCCTGGGAGAGGAAGACCTGTGCAAGTATCTGGAGCACAGGTATCCAATTTTTCCAAATAAATGCAAGTATATTTAAGTTTTTAAATCATACGTGAATATTGAAAAAGATGCACCAATAAGTTTAAGGAGCTTCTTTGCATTATTTTTCCTGAGAAAGTATTGGGCGAATTTCCACCCGAATTTATCATCACATACAAAATTGCTGTAGTTAAGAAAATTGCTGTTTGATGTATAAAGGGGTGAATTGTTCTTCTGAAAGCAAGGTATTATAGGGCTTGGCAGTTGTTATATTAGGGTTTATGAACTGTGAATGTTCTACAATGTTCCCCTGTACCTAGTGGGCTCAAACTGTTGATACATCTCTGAATGAATCTTGTAAACGGTTGTCCCGTGGGTGCTCTCCAATTTTGGAACCTTTGTTACAGCAAATGGAATAAAGGTTTTGATAATCAAGTAACGTATATGCTCACTGTAGCATGTAAATTACACCACTTCTGTTTCTCTAGATTCACTTTAAAAATACTTGATTGGCACCACACACTTTGTATACGGTTACAGAGTTTTCTTAGGTTCACTGGCATATGTGGAAAAGTTTTTTGCAATACACTGCAGATTATTCATTGACACAAGTGAATCTAAGGACAGTATTGAGGTATTTAAGCGGGCATTTTGATTGACTGGGCCACAATAATTTGTAGACTCCACTGAGCTAGACTGTCTTCTGTAATTAGGATGTTTATGTAGTTCCTTTTAAAAATGGAAGTGATACTGGCCTTTTTTATGTTTTATTTTAATGAAGGGAAAGAGAGACATGAGCAGGATAAAGAGCACGTTAGTGATTAGAGGGCTTGGCCAAGCCTGGGCACAAGGACACTCCACTTCTGTAGCTAAAGCTTTGCCAGCACTGCAGAAAGCACACCAAGTATGGGGCTGGGAAAGGAAGGAGGCAGAATCTCAGTTCTCTGATTCAGTAATGACAGCATTTGGTGCCTTAAAGCTGCAAGAGCTGTTGATGAATGTTCAGCGCTAAAGGCGATGCCACTCGTGTTTAGGCATAGTATTAGAGCTAGGCACTGAGCCCTCAGAGGATGATGGTGGTGCTGGGCTATAAACATTGTGGAATTTTTACTGTTAGAAATGTAGGTGCATATGTGACCTGCGGAGTCATACTTCTGTACCTGAGTGCCTACGTTTTATTCTTATCTTGCTTTTTGTGCTTCCGTCCTTTGGCAGGTGATGGCTTTGGCGATTTGCCACAAATCATGCAGAAGGCTGTAATGGAGAAGGAAGCTGAACCAAAGCCACCCATCTTTCAGGCTAGTGATATAATCGGCAAATCATCCTCTGGCCCTGCTGTTCTGTTCTGGATGATCCCTATGAAGAGGATCAGGTTTGTTTGTAAATTATCCACTCCATGGCAGATCCTAGGGGCTCCACGATGGAGAAGGCGGAAAGGCTTAATTAGGACCTGCTGGTGTGACCGAGCAGTTATTTACAAATAGGTCTGGTAAAAAACCCCAAGTCCAACAAGGCAGAGAAGCCTGTAGGGACACTGACAACTGTCTTGGAGTGCTTACATCCATGTGGACAGCCAGAAGTGAAAAAAAAAAAATAATTCACAGTGGAGGTGTGCTCCACAACTTAGTCAGCTGCCTCAAGAGTCATACTCTCCCAATATGATAGAGCCTTCAAATTACATGTCACACGCTTTTCCTTTTCCTGCAAAATCTCCGCTTCATTCATCCGTCAGTCAGAACCGACCGTGGCCTCTGTGCTTCCACGTCAGCTGCTGAGGCATTAGGCCCAGTTCATCTCACTTGGATGTTGTAAAATAATGAGTTAACAAGTGTGAAACTTATCAGATGCAAGGCAGTTGAGGGTCTTTAAAAGTCTCTAAGAAATGAGTCTTTAAAGCTCATCTCCTCTCATTAATTGAGGGGGGGGCAGGGAGACAGCAAGAGGTATAATTTCAGCTCTTATCGTGAGCACAGTACATCTTCTGGAAAAAATTAGAAGTGAATAATAAGGCAACCCTAATTCTGTTATTTCTCAGCTTTGGAGCATTTGACTTTATAAACTTACATTCCTAACATTTCTTGATCTAGAATTTGATACAATTTTAGCATAAGGCTATTTTCTACCAGCACTGGGAGGAGTTATGAACTCACCCTAATGCACGTGAATAAGCTTACACCTTTGGAGAGTCACCAGAGAGTAAGTGACCTTATTAATGAATTTAAGAGTAATGATGCTGTTCACTGGTGTTCCAACAGGCATCGAGGTGTCAGCAAGGTTGGGAATCTCATGATGTATGCTCTGGAACAGCCTGTTCTTGCAGTTTTAAGAGGCATGAGCTGGCACGCGTATATTTGTCTCCAGGGCTTTCTGCTGGCGCGGTGCGCTGTGTCGGGCTCTCCTCACCCCTCCGGGTGCTGCTCCTGGGAGGCTCTTCCCTGCGTGGGGCGAAGGTGCAGCACCCAGTCATGCTCTGCCGCATTCCAGGGGTGCTGCCCGAGCCCAAAATAGAAACTCCCAACAACCAAAGGTGAGAACTTTGTTTTGTAAATCAAAGAAAAGTGGTAGTTACTAAGCCGGGGAGGCCATGGAAAAATAGTTATTTAGCAGTAGGTCTATCCTGGAGCATAACAAAATATACACAGAGTTCATAGAGTGTGGCTTATAAATTTGCATGGTTCAGATCAAATTCTGTTCTTAACGTCAAGAAATTCTGTACAAGCCCAAGCAGCACTGACAAAAGCAGTATTGCTCTGTAGTTCCTCTGATTGAAGGGGTCATAATTTGCCCTCAATTACCTTCAGCTAAGCATGGATCTAAACTAAATCCTTGGAGCTGACCCTCCTCAGATTTGCAAAAAGTTCAGATGAGCTCTGGCTTTAAATGTCGCACACAGCTCCCATCTCGCACTTTAACTGCAGTAAATGTACCTTTTGAGTTTACCTGTGCATTTGCAGTTGGAGAATTTCAGAAGATAAAAAGTTAATATGATATAAATTTAGGGCCGACATGCTTGCACTGTGAAGGCAGGTTAATCAGCCTCTTAACATCCTGTATTTCCCCTGGCAAGTAATGACATTATGCTTCAATCACATCAACCTTTTTTTAACACTGCCCTCAAGAAAGATTTGGAAAAGATAAACATTTCCCGTAACATTTTTTTTCCCCCCTGACTTGCATCAGCTATATATGATTTATCTTTTAATGTGTTAAGGCCAGCTCAGTACTCCCTGCCCGAGATAATCTCTCATTGACTCCACTGGGAGATTTTCTCATGGCAAGAACATTAAACAGAACATCAATTTTATTTGATTTTCAATGTGCTTCTGACAATTTTTTAAAAATTTGTATCTCTTTTTTAATTTCCATTTCTGTCTCAGTGATGCGGTAGAGATAATATATTGGTATATAGTTTCTACACTAGTGTTTCAGCCCTGCTTTAACACCTGCCATGGATGATAAATAGATAGCCTGGCTACTGGTGTAAATTATGGAAGTGCAAGTATTGCATTAGTCTCTCTAAAACATTGTTAGCCACAAATTAATTAATGGTACCCAGAGTTAATAGGACATGAACAGTATTACTGTGGCCAGTACGGAACGTACAATTGAATGGGGGGCAGGTGTTTTCATCACAGGTGTGTAATATGCCATGTGCTAGTATATCATGAAATGTGATTCTTCCTCCTTTGCTTTGCTTCTAACTTTATTTATTATAGTGGCCTTTGTGCATAGGCACCGAGCAGAGTAATTTTTGGATGGCAGGACTGCTGTTATCAATGACTTTTTCCTTCATTCACGTTGGCACTTACAATATTTTCTGCTAACTTCAAATATTCATCCTTTTTTGCTACAAAGGCACTTTGATAGTAACTTGGTTTAAGAAATTGAAAGCCTACGTAAACGTTGCCTTAATATTGTGGACTGTAGAGGCTAAAAAGTTATTATACTCTTTTCTTTTTGTACTGTGGAGACAGTCCAAAATTTTACCATGTGTTTGCTAACTTTAAATTCCACTCTTGAAAATGCTTGTATTGATGATTACCTTTAGTAACGAAAAAGAACACATTAAATCAATGCTCCTGTTTTTGCTATTAAACGTGTTTGGAAAATGAGGTCCTGAATTAGGATGCTATAGAGAAATTAGCTTTTCTTTGATGATGTTCTTTTGTTTTACTCATCATGGTAGCTGTCATAATTAAATGCTTTAATTGGAAAATATTTTTTGTTTACTTCTTGGGAGTAAATTTTGATTTTTTTTTATGACTTTTGCATGAGCTTCATTACAAAATGACATGATCAATTTAAAACAGTTACTCTAATGATTTTATAAGGCTTTTGAACCTTTTTCCTCATTGTGTGTGGTTACTGACATGTAACCAATTGCAAGATCAAAAGATAATTTTGCTTATGGTACGTGTTATGAAGCACAGTGACCTTGTCCTTTTCAATTTTTCACCGAGATGCTTAGAATTTGCATCTCCCAACTTATGCCAGTTCTGGTGTGAACTTTGCCATACGGTGACATTTAATGTGAGGAATGGGGAGGAGTAGGGGGATTGTTTTTGTTTTGCTGTGGGCTAAACAGACAACCAGAGAAGTGTGCCACTGAAGGTGGCAAAGTATTAGTGAAGGGACCCAAAGAAACTATGTCGTTGCTGCCTTCCTCAGTTTCCTCTGATGTCCTTGAATGGAAGGAGTTGGGTGCAGCAGGATAACACATGGGAGGTCGTGACGTTTCTGTTTGCCTTGGGGGGCCAGTCATGCTGATTAGACTAATTTCTCAGCTTTCGGTTTCAATCAGCTGTAGCCCTAAGAAAATGTAATGTCTTATTTGTCCTTGTCTGATTTTGGTATGTAAGAGCCATTATGGAGATCCACATAGGGATGGAGGATGTATCGCCGCTGTTTTGCAGTCCCTGTGCTTCCCTGCTGTTTGGCACATGGTATGATGGAAGTGAAGTCACTTGACAGTCCTCCTGCTTAATTAGTTTCAAAGCTGCAGAGAATGTTTCATGGTAGACTTTCACTCCTGCTTTCGTAAATGAAATGAAGATGTCTCAAACAAAAAAACCCCTGAATTCCAGTGCCACAGCTAAGCCTTAATCTCCATCCAGGCTGACCAGGTTGCAAAGCCCTACTGTGGAACTGACCCTGCAACACTGCACAGCTCCAAAGCATGTGCCAGGTAACTGTGCACAAAGTCCAGGCTCTCACTTGGATCCTTCTGCTCTATTTGTGTTTTGACTATACCAAATCCCGCTTGCCTAGTAGCAGAAATGGTTGCCCTACCTTGGAAACTATGGGGCCAGGTGTGATTTCTGAAGAATAGCCAGGAAAAGCAAAGTAGACCAATCCTTGGGATCCCTGCCCATCTTGCAGGAAGCATTGTCTGCCATAGTATCAGACCTTAATTATAGTAACAGAAATACGGTAACACAGCAAGAAGAGATCAATATCTAGTAGCTTCAAGTTCAAAAAAAATCACTTTGTCCGTGGGATGATGGGTTTCCAGGCATCCTCAGACAAGAGTGTGTCTTTCCATGGTTTGGTACCTTCATGGGTGAGGCTCATCTACGAAGCAGTCATATTTCTGGCCTGCTCGCTAGCAGTTACTGTCCCTTCTTCGTGTCAGCTCTAAAAATACTTTGCCAATGTAAAGTGGCAGAAGGTATTGAAATCATGCTTAAAATTGCTGTCACCGTGTTTAGTTCATTCACAGTCATTCCCATGAAGGAGGTGGTTTCTAGAAACATTTCTTTTCTGTGCTTGCACTCATTGCAATGCAGACTGAATGCCTCTGCATAAACAATTAATCTGACTTCTTTGCATCAGGCACCCTTTTGATAAATACTGCTGTTGCAACTTGTTTGCACAGGGTGAAGACCTATCACTTAAAAACATTTACTTGATATATTTACATATAATTCTGCATTCTCTCAAGACCTGTTGGCAGCATTAAGTTATTCTACAATGTCAGCTGTTACAAGGTTGTGAGTTTCTTGGCTCTTCAGTGTTGCATAGAAACAAAGCGCTTGCAGATGCTGCCATTTGGCTGTAATGTTGCTTTCAATTTAACAAAAAAAGCATTTCTTGGATGTCATATGAGCATCAGTATCAGATTTCTGAGCGATTAGACCGGTGGTACAGGTAGATCTAAAACTGTTGCTACTGCTGGTGTGTACTAAACCTTTAGTAAGGTCTTTGATGTTCTACCTGAGTGCTTACAAACTGTTGCCACCTTAGTCTGTCAGCATTTTTGATGTTCCAAAATGTGAAAACGATAACCACATTATCATTAGCAACCTGTTGCTGTTCAAAGATAAAAGCCAGCGATGGCAGAAGCAATGTTAATAGCCACGCTGTTATCTTAGAGACATGTTAGCTGAGCTGTGCCGTGCACTAGGATTTGTCTTGCCATCCATTAAAATAATTAATCAGCAAAATGGCATGTTAATGAGGACTGTAGAGATGCCTAGATGGGTCCATAAAAATGATCCTTTATGCCTAAGGCCAGATTCTGTTGGCGCTTACAAAAAGGAAAGTCCAAAGAAATTCTGTTGGCTTCGGTTACATTATTCTTCTTACGGCAGCGTGTGAATGAAATCAGAAGCAGATCCATAAAACTGAGGCAAAGTATAATATGAATGAATGATTTTTAGAATGATTGTTAGATTCATCTGAGGGAGAAAAAAAACTGTGGAAAGCGTGAAATATTGCAAAAATTAGTTTTGTTAGTAAGAAGTAACTTAGATAGGGCTGTGGTTGCAAGTAAATCATCTGTCACTGAAATGTATGCAGGCCTGGACGATAGTTGGGGAAAGAAAAACCCCCTAAATGTTGATAGGAAAGTGCTTGGAAGCAAAGTGCTTAGTAACAATCAGAAGAGATGACAGATTGTATTATTGCACAACAATAAGTCTTCAAGGTATTAGAGGTATCAATTTACTGCGCTTTCTATACCATCATTACCTGCCACAGTCTGACTCTAATCACAGCAATAGAAACCAGGGTAGCTCCATGGGTGTTTGTGACTTTCTCTGAATATTTATGAAGGTTATAAATGAAATCAGGATCTTGCTCTCTGTTCTTAGCCCATCTGTATAACCATGAAGGCCAAATGAAGCTTTTAGTCATTATACTTAATTGGATGAATGGCCTTCAAAGCTGTCAATAAGTGGTGTGTTCACAGTAAGGTAATTAATAACGCTATTTCCTTTTGGAAGACATATCATTAGCCATTATTTCTCGAGATATAACACTGATGTCTTTATTCAAAGAGGTAATTGCAGGTTATCCACCAATTCCCCACCAGTGACATCATCTTTGCAAACTGAATCTCACAATCTGTCACTTTTGAATTCATAATTAGGATATTTTTCTAATGACAAGTGAATGTTATTGAAAGAAATACCTACTTTGTCGTTACAGGAATAAGCACAGCCGTACTGAAGAGTGAGGGGCTTGTAACACAAATAAGGCATGTGAGTTGTTAGACTGAACATCTGGGACCTTCAGAATGACTGTATTGAAGGATCCAGCAAAAGTCACAAAGGCAAACCAGCAGCTGTATCATAACCAGTGTGTTACCAACAATTTTGATGGCATACTTGAACAGACATGCTGAAAAGATTCTCTGCTGAAGAATTTATTTGCTAATTCAGAGTATTTTATAATAACAGATAAAGAGGTTCTGTTAGATTGCCCCCATTCAGAAAATATGTACTATATAGTGTGAATGTCCCTTTTCACCCCTCTTAATTAGCTAATGTGCTATGCAGCGTATTTGATTTCTGGCCCTGTCCTGGAAGGTCAGAAGCATGGATAGCAATGGGATACTTTGGTGCTTTTTATTTGTTCATCCTGTTTTAAAACGTATGTGTATAAATAACAAGAATCCTTCACCAAGAGGTGAACAGCTCTTGCTATTGTTGTAAAGCTATACAGGTAAATTATATCTATTTACGTCAGTGTGAAATCCTTAAATACCACCATAGTTTTCAGCTATCTCAGAGAATTATTCCTCTTTTTCTTGCATTAGCCATTCCGGTTTTTCAGTATCTTGGGAATTCTGTAAAGGTAGAAGCGACAGCATGGTCTATGCACTAACTTTGATCTGCAGACTTCAAACAAATACACTCTGCAAGTACTTGTCACAGACCCAAAAGTCTAGCAGGAGCTGGAACCCATTCTATATCCAAACCCAGATACTTTGATTCTCTTTTTCTATCCACACCTTGCCAATAGCAGGACCCTGTTTAACGTGGTTTCTGCTTCCCTGCTCCTCGCTGTTTGTTTGATCGTAAGTCACTTTTCACGTGCATCGTCTTCTTGCATCTTGGCTCTTCCCCTGCCAGAGCTGCCCTAAGCCCTTTGCTGTAACGGGACGGCGGTGAGGTGCCCGTGGAGACTCCACGGACCTGCCCCAGCTGAACAAATTGGCTGCTCCAGTGCTACACAGGGTCGAGTAAGAAACTGAAGAGAACCACTCTGCAGGTATGTCTCTATCATACTCTTGTTATAGCAAGCCTCTTAGCTTGCTGCTCCTCTGCTCCAGTTAGCATGCAGGCAAGCACGTTGTGTAGCTGCAAGGCAACAACGAAGATCTCAAGTACTGTTTCAGCCGCAGGGTAGTGTAAGGAGCCATTTCATTTAGCTCTTAATTCTTCACTTAAACTGCGTTTTTGTCTGTACCCAATTACATACGTGTTTTGGAAGTGAGCTGGCTTTCAGCTGACCCTGTGTCAACTCATGTACCCCGAAGAATTCAAGATGCAGATGAAGGGCTGCAAAGGACCTCACTTAGAGGGCTAATAGCATGGCTAATCACCAAGCAGGGCACACGATCCTGAGCAAAAACAGTGTTGATGGCCTTGGAATTCTTGACCCAGGATAGGAAGATTATTTCTTATTTTACCTGTAATAGCTTTGCAACACTAGCAAGAGCTGTCAGAAAGCTGTAATGTAGTGGAAACTCTCTGGAGTTTCTTTCTTGGTGGTTTAAAGATACGGTGCTAAGCAGTTTCTGCTGGTAAAATATTTTAAGTAGTGACATAATTTCCTTTAAATAACTATCATTTTCAAGCCCAATAAAAGTCAGAGCTTTATGGTCTGTAGTAACTCAAACAGCCCTTTGGAGAATGTCTGACATTTTATGAATACTTATTGTCTGGCTTTTCTACCTACTCTTAAATAATGAAATACCTAACACCTGGAAACGTGTAATGATGTCAAGAAAGAAGATCTAACACCTAGTGCTGCCTGGAATATCAGGCATCAGAATTTCTCATTTGTAAACAATATTTTTCTTACAGGGCTTGCAGGTATCAGGAAATCTTTATCTCAAAGCCACTGCAGGAAATGTTCAGACCTTCAGCGGGTGGGTGCACTACGGCTGATGGCATACTTAAAAAATGTACCTCCCCACGTTAGAAATTTAGGCCTTGAAAAACCATAGGCAGCATGGTTGCAAATGGCTCTTGCAGAAGTACAGTGTGAAAGATTACATAAAATTCTCTCATGGGAATGAGGAGACATGGTATTTCAAATTTAATACAGTAAAAATTGAGTTCAGTGTCTGATCTTTTTCTTAGCTGACTGTATTTGCTATCTAACTTGCTATGTGGAAAAGATGACACTTTTCTTCCCCCCAACAGTCTCATCTCTCTTTAATCTTTTCTTTTTTTTTTCTTGCAAACATCGCACCGTAGTATTTACCTATTTAAAAATCTAGGGAGAACACTAGTGCATGGCTGCATTTAAAAAGCAGCATTAAAAATACAGCTTCTTGATTTATTAAGCAGAAGGAAGGTGTATTTTCCTGTATGCTAATTTCTAGAATGTATGACAAATTGCAACGCACACTTGTAGAACAATTAAGACATAATTATTGAGAAGTGAAAGTCTGGCAATAAAACTTCTTTGAATTTTACATTTTAAATACACAGAGTTGAATCCTGGAAATCTTTCTTTAGTAGAAATACTTGTATGATAAAAGACTGTTCAATAAATGTCCCTTTATCCAAATGCATTTCCTAGATGATAGGGTAGATAAAATGATCAAGCCCAGAAGTGTTTTATTTGCAAGAATAAAGTGACTGTTGAATGAGAGTGGGTTTCCACAGCTGTACTAGCCAGCAGCTGCAGTCAGTGCAGACTGGGGGGGTGAAACACGAGGCCGGAGTACGCGCGCACACAGGAGCTGGGTGGGGGTAAGAGGGGGACACGTTCCTTTCGGTTGTGCCCCAACACTCCTGCGGGCACGGTCAGTCACTGTAGGACTTGTTCTCCCATTTCTGCGCTGGGACTAGTGTACATCACAGACAAAACTCGGGACCAAGGCTCTCGTGACGCATTCTCTCATGTTTTTGCCCAGCTGAACTGGCATGATAACAGTGGTGCTTGCGCTAAAGAAGGCTTGGCATTTGGAGCAGCTATGGAAGGTCTTCCAGATACCTGAAGCAGAGCTTGGCACAGGACAGTAGAGCACCGCACTGTTGAGTTATTCTGGCGTGATGCTATTAATTCTTGATAAAGGACCTCAAGAGGTGTCTTAAAATCAAGGTACAGTAACACGTAACAAAGCCTATTACTTGTCAAAGACTGCTTACAAGAATAAACATTAGGAACCATGCCCTTCCCTCCAAATCACAAACATCTTTTTTTGTCGTGCTGCTGCTTTGGCTAAAGATATAATGTTTCGGCCCTGCTCCTGTGGTGTTTAAATCAGTAAGAAAATCTTACTCAGCCTCACAGGAGAGGATCTGGGCATTATTGCTAATAACTCGCACAGCTGAAAGCACTGGCCCTAAGCACTGAAGTGAAGCAACTGGATGGTTGTTTTGCACAATCTCAGTATGTGCTTGCAGATGGCTTTGTGCAACAGTAGCTGTCCTAGGACAAAAGGCATGATTTGTGTCTTATATGGCTATAAACATATCAGTAGAAGGAGTTATTAATGTTCATAACCCATAATTATCAGCAATCTGCAAGATGCTCAGTCCATTGATTATATTAAAGAACCTCTTAGAAAGGTGTAAAGCATGAGCATTATCACTGTTGCATAATGAAATAATTACGTAATGAATATGTAATTATGCGATGCATAAATAATGTTAATGACGCTGCCAAATGTTAACTGTATTAATCACTAGAGGGCGGATTATAATCCGCGCTGGGTACTTTTCCTGCTCGCTGCCTGTGTCGCAAGGAGGCAACAGCTCTCGGCAGCTGGCTGGCGCGCAGGCAGGGTGCGGAGCGGAGGGAGCCAACGCTCGGCCCCTTCCCAACGCAACCGGCAGCATCGCCGAGGGAGAGGACACGGAGGAGTCGTCCCAGTTCAGCAAGGCTGACGGGGGTTGCGTCCTTCTGCTGAAACGAAGGGGAGCTGTGGACCACGCTGAGTTTTAGTAGAAGTCTGGTTTGTTGCTGGTTCTGGAATTATATGAATGTGATTTTTTTACCTTGTTTCAAATCTGTGGCAGAGTCAACGCTCCAGTCCAATCATAAGAGCATTTGTGATGGTGTGGCTAATTGCATGAAAAATGTTTGCGGGATCAAGGCATTTACGATTATTTTATAAGCTCACTGGTATTTAATATGCATCATATCCCCTCCCTTTTTTTTTTGTCTTTTCAGAGTTTATGCAAACATGTATATTGGTGCAAGTTTTCCCCAGTAGCACTTCATAAGAATCTGCATTTTAAGCTTACTCAGAGTCCATACCTCACTTCCAGACTCGGTTTTAGTGTTAACATAAAGCCATCCTACTTATCTATATCCAGGACAACCATGGGGGATGTGCTGTGTGCTATTTAACTTAAACAAACCAAAAAGAGTTGAATGAAGTTTGAGATCAAGACAGTTCTTGTCTGTTCCTCCAAACCGTGGCATGCTGATAAAATCAGTAACGTTTCAATCCTTCGGATTTTTCAAGTAGAGAGAGACTAAATATAGACATGGAGGCCTCTCGCTCAACCTGCTGACCCTGAACCAAGTGACTGTAGGTTGCAGTGACAAGAGCCCCATTGTCCTTTTCATTAATCAAACCCACTGAGCCAGGTAAATCTTTAAACAAGATGAATGGGCAGCATTTTTAAAAAGTAAAATAATTCACTAGGCTTTGGATGTGTTTCTCTTTAATTAGTTTGATGAGCACAAAGTCTAAAGCCTTGTCAAACACCCAGTATTAACTTCTGATGCTGACCTAGAAAAGGGGCATTGCAGAGGTAAGAGAATGGGCAGGGGAAACTAACTGAATAAGAGATCTTTTCTGTTAAAGCCTTTTGCCAGATGAAAAGAATCATTACCACGATGATACTTCTAATTATACTGCCATTAGGGTACTACTGCAGGTTCCTGTGGTGCATGAAGCTCTCCCTCTTTCAACAACTGGATCCAAAAAGGGTAAAATACCGGTATTAACCCTTTCACTGGAAATAAAGCTGTTTAATATTTAGGCAAGCTAAGGGAACACAGTGTACTTTAAAGTCAAGTCATAATATTTTGGGGGTTTCCAGAAAATTCACAAGGGCTTTTTGTTAAATTCGAGTAGTAAACAATACTGAAGAGTAAATGACCTGGCCACTGTGCATTCTTGCCAGAGGCCAAAGATGGAGAAATGGTGATGCGTGTTTCTCAAGATAGCCAAAAGGGACAGAAAACATGCTTTATTGTTGATCTAATTGTTGCCTGACTGGAAAATGTGAGGTGAAGTTTCTGGTGCTAAGTTATTGTCCAAGCCATTGAAAAGGAGCCAAGAGCAGATAACGCACTGGGCTGCAGACAACAGCATTGTTCAAGGTCACTTTCAACTCATGAAGCAGCTGTTTAATCTACGAAGTGAAAAACACTTCCATTTTTTTATAACTTTCAAGCTGTAGATGATGCTATAGCATAACCACAAGGCTTTCTCTTCAGTTTGGAGGCCTGGAGATTGAACTCTTGATTCCAAAATGGATCCAAAATCACAGGCACACGTGCAGCTACAGCCCAAGGTGTGAAAAATTATGCGCTGTTAGATGCTGTCATAAGACACCTACCTTGGGCTAAAATGCTTCTAGACTTTGGATCGCAAGTCCAAGTTGACCCAGCACCCTTGTCTAAAACTGACCTGGAGGGGAACACTGATTCCTTGCTCTGACCGGTGCAAACAGTGTATTTTCTTACTGTTCTGGGTGGAGTCTAGGTCATGTTTTGTTCTTCAGGAGCAGATGGTGGGACCGTAGCCCATTCTGGCAGTATGGAACAAAATCTTGTCACCTCCGATGTTTCAAGAGCAGGGGACTTGAACCTTGTGGGTTCCACGTGTACAGCATTACTAGAGCATTAAATAGGCTCCAGCTCTCCCATCAGGACCAGCTAACTCGGTGGGGGTGTCCCCAGGCAGGGGGTGCTTCAGGCATACAACTTAGGTGAGTATTGGAGATCCAAAATTAGAGGCCTGTCGTCAGAGAAAAGGGAGAAATGCCTGGAGAAAGGAGACTTGGAGCACTGAATTATGCCTGAGGCAGCTGGCCTCAATGTTGGGATGAAATGACAATATTTCAGTGAAAGAAACTGAGCAAGGCAGGTAGATCACAGTAACAGATACCACAACAGCCACATACATAAAGGGAAAAGGAGAAAGCGCAGCTAGGAAGAAAGAGATAAATTTGCATAAGGGTAGAAAAAGATAATGGTGTTTGTGTATCCCTGTATTTTGAGGGAATGGCTTTTTTGTGATGCTCAGCCAGTGACACTGCGGTACCACAATACAGCTCATGGCAGTTTAAAGTGAGGATGTGGCTATGGAGGTTTTGTGAATCCCAGAAGCTTCTCTTTGATGACTAAGTAGTTATTAGCTCTTTTGAGACCAAGTACCATTTGGATAATTGGTGAGTGGACTGTGACCTGAAGTACTGATAAACTGGAGGGAAATAATTCAAAATTCTTTTCAGTTTTACTCCATACTGCTTTTGTTTCATGTTCACACAACTCAATCTAAAACACGAATCATTATTTTCATAAGAGAAATCATAATTGGCATAATTTGAAGGAAAAAAAAGTAGTAACACTTGTTAATATGGGCAGAATTCAATTAATAAAACACCAAACCACATACTGTGGCTGATTTGTTTCTAAAATATCCTCTCTTCTACTTTCATAGGCAAATGTATTGTCTATTGTGGTCAGTCTTTTAAACAGACAGCAGGGTTTATCCCTTCTGCCCCATTTTTTTTAATCTTTGCTGTTATCCGCATTTTGAACACAAAAGACCCAGTCCTTTATGCCTGAAACTGCTGGGAGTTCAGTCTAAAATCACGAGTGACTTCATGTATGGTCGTAGAGCTGTACTGATTTAAGTGACACTGCAACGCTGCCTGGCATGCGCCGAAAAGAGACCTTTTCACGGGACATTAAAAGAAAAAAGCCTGGGAAACTTACTCCAGACTTTAAGGTGATGATGAGGACCGCTTCCAGTTAGCAAAGGCAGCAGCCAGTTTTGTCACTGCTGCTGCTGAGAAGTTTTTCTGCACCTGCAGAGCTGACAGGTCCTGTGTCTCATCTTGCCGACACGCTCGCCTTCCTGGCGGATTTCCCACGCATCCTTCGCAACCCCACGAGCTGGGCTGTTCATGTGAATGATCCCTACGCTCTTTTTTTGAGAAAACAACTACATTGGCAGAGACCTAGGGCTTACAGGAGTCCAGCTAGGTTACCTCCTTCAGGCTCGCCCGAGCCGGCAAACCCGAAGGAGTGTTAATGACCAGCAGGTCTCTGAGCAGCTGGAAGACAACACGTTGCAATCAAAAATATCTAGGCGCAATACAGAATAGCTCTATTTTTACCATGAGAGACAGTGTCCCGTGTAACCCTACATTCTGCAGCCCTTGGGGAGGGGTGGAGAGAGGAACAACTAGTTGGCATATGGAGTACTTTCTGAATTAGCTAGTTAGCCTGGGTCTAACCCAGCCTGTAACTGGGTCTGCCTTACCCTCTGTCCTCCGACGCACCCAAACCTTGGGGAGATATACGTTTTCAGCTGAGCTTTACGGTTCAACGTACGCCTTTGTAAAGGACAATAAGGTGAGATGCTCAGGCCACGTCACTTATTTTTTGCATAGCATCAGACAATACTTTAAGAAGACCTTTTAGAATCAGTTTTTCTATTTAACCTTGGCGGGGAGTCAAATTATTTTAAAGTACTTTTTAAAATATTTTCCCTTACCAACTACTGTTCCTTTTGAAAGCCAAGTAAATGGTTACAGGCAGCCCTGAAAATACAGTATTCATTTATCCCTATCCGATCCCTGCGCGGAATCCTGCTCCGTAACACGCCGAGGTTTGCTTGGCCCCCTCTGCTGCCCTCCCTTCCACTCCATGCTGATGGATGGTGATCCTGCTCTGGAATAAAACAGCTGTCCTGGTGACTTAGCGAGGTGGTGTCACCCTCGGAAAAGGAGGGGAAATTCTAGGTGAGTACTTTTAGAAAAGAGCTTGATGAGCGGCACCCCGAGATAGCCTGATCTAGCCTTTTGTTGGCTCTATTTTTATATTTGTTTGTAAAGTGAAATCACATGAATATATAAATTCACAGTTTACTTTAAATATATTCTCGCTGGAAGAGTGCCTCACCCTTAACTGCGGGCATAATAAAATGGCTTAGTTCATATCTCTTGAAAAATCTCTTTTTATCTATTTTTTTAATCACTTGGGCTGCAAATAAATTTCTTCTGATATTTTTCTTATGCTTTCACCACTGCTAGCCTTTAGTGAACTAATTTCCAACTACAGGAATTATAATACTGCATTCTTCATGAACTGCAAAACAGCTTCAGTTGTTACCTGTCCAGTCATTTGTTCCTGTTTAGTTTTTCAGTGGAAAATATTTTGCAACTTTCTTCAGGTAGTGTTCCTCTTTTTCAACGCTTATGGGGCCTCTATTGTATACAATCTCTCCACAAGAGAAGAGTTTAACAAAGGACACTCAGATTTTATTAATTTCTGTATGTCTAGAACACCTATTTTGCCGATGCTTATAGATTTTTAGGTGATTTTACTCTAATTTTTAAATAAAAAGGAGATATGAAACTTATTTCTGATATAATTAGAAACCTAAAATGTAAGTTTGCTCACTGAAAACTGTATCTTGGAGTTCTTTTGCAATACAAGTTAATTAACTGGATTTAGATATTTGCAAGATGATATATTTAATGGGATTACTGCTCATATAATGTTCTCAGTGACTGATTTGGAATCTAAGCTTAGGGAACAGAATACTGAATTTCCAGCTCTTTGAGAGTTAATGTTGTGTTAAAGAAAAGTACAATTTGAACCTTATTGTTCATGAATAGCGAAGTTATTCTAGTGAAATAGAGCCGGTCCCTACAAGGGCTGCACGAGGCAGATGCATGAGCAGGAGTGCGCAGAAACCGACATTCCTGCAAGCGCTCAGGGTACAGATATACCCACACCTGAACTCCTGGCAAGTTCAAGGCAATTGTGTATCTCATCAAAACATAATGGCCCTTTATTCAGACCCTGTCTCCCAAGTGGGATCAATTAGATGCTTTGGTCTGCGGGCTTAAAAATAAACACTCATGTTTTCATTTATATTTAGAATGAAAATTAAGACATATGACCGTGTCTTTTCTGCCTGCTCCTGTCATGTTTTGAAACTACTGTTAATGTATGCTTTCAAAATATTGATTGTCTTTTTAATAGAAAAATGGGGAAAGTTAAATGATAACTTGCTCTAGGGAAAGATACAGTAGCCCTGACAAAGAGGATTTCCATGTGCCAATATATCCCACATTAGCGCCTATCTTCTTTTTAAGGCAAATATATTTCTGTGTGTCAATTTGGTTCACTACAATGTTAGAGTTTCACTCCTAGCACGGTATTTCTCTAATGAATATGATAATTTAAATCTTATGATCAGAGTACTACTTTTAAAAGAAATTTGAACATTTTTTGTTTAAATGCTATTAAGTGTTTCAATATTAGCTCAGTCAAATAACTATTAGATTGGGGAATTTATATTCTCACTTTAGTGGATGGCTGTGTAGTTCTACAGTTCTTCTATATTGTAATATTTTTTAAAAGTACTTCATAAGTAAAATGATAATTCATGTTTAACCAGCATAGATTTTTAAATTTAACCAGTGTTCCAAAGCTCCAGTGAGTTCAAATGTCTTAACATTTTTATTTGTGAGAGTAGCTTTAATTTTAAGCTTTGCTAAAATGAAGTCTAAAAGAATTAGCTGGATGAGATCATTCAGTTCACAGTGGTTCACCAGCACACATGCTGGAATGCAGACGAAAATCCCACAAAGAGGAGATACCTACATACCTCCATGCGTCTTCCCAAAATCAGAGCTGAAATACCATTGGAAATGATACTGTTGTTTGGGGAGGGGTCACCAGTTTTAGCTTATTTTATATAACATCTTTTGCCTTTAACATAAGAGCCTTGGTTCGGATGTGATTATGTACTCTGACCAGAGGATTTTAGTGACACGGATGAGAAACAGAGTGAGCTCACCTGTATGTGCAAAGTTAGAAGTGAGCTGTCAATCAGAGTCGTGCCAAGGCAACCCTGAAGTCTCATGTTGTACATGACTGTTATGTTATAAGTATTGCATTCTAAGTATTTTAGTACTTGAATAGTCTGCTTTTATTAAGCTAAATTTAGATCTGTTCTGTTTATGAATGCATAAAAATATGCCTGTCTATTTTTCATGATTTGTCTGTAGTCAAGACGACTGTGAAATGTGCCCTATAATACAGGGCAAGCACTAAATAGACCACAATAGATTAATAGCTTACAGAAACCTCTTAAAATATTCTCAGCTCATATATTTGTGAAAAGTTTGTGATCTTAAAGTATGATATTCCGTGATTTACCAGTAAAGGAATTTGTATTGTGCCTTTATATTCCTGTCCTGTTGCATGATGTTCTTATTTCTGGCCGGGGCTTTCACTGATGCAAACCCAGATACTGTTTTTCCTGGACTGAACAGCAATGCCACTGTATGAGGGGGAATTCCAGAGCTGAGAAAGAGGTTTTTCTCAGCTTTTCGATTTATCCCATGCATATTACCACTGTATGCATCATAGGAAAAAAAACCCGATCATTTAACAGCTTTCTTCCAAGCCTCAAAGTGACTTTGTGAGTTTGCAGAGTCAGGTTTTAGTAACATTGGGCTTTCACCTGCAGGTCTTTTCAAAACACAGCCGGTTGTGGAAAAAGCAAGCAGACGTGTATGCGTGCACAGCGATAGTGCATGTCCAGGAATGGCATTTGCAGTGTCAGTACGAAAGTCTACGGAAGATTTCAGGTAGGGTGGCTTCGGTGAATCGACAGCCATTTGTCGAGGACTCTAGAACAAGCAGTCGTGGGGCTTTTCTTCTGCTCTCAGTATGTGGAATTAGTGTTCTCCGGGATGAAGTTACAATCAGAGGCACAGATAGCAGGGAGATAATGAACTAATGCTTGGAAAAAGAAGGAGATTTGATCAAGGTATGTGAATGAACTAGGCCAAGGATGGTACGTCTGATTTAACAGTGTTGATACCGGTTGTGCTTGGGGAGTTTCTGTCAGTTGGGACTGAGGGCAGTTGTTTGTGCAGAGTTATAATAGCAGCAAAAAACATATTACAAATAAGTCCCATTAATTTAAATAGTCTATTGTTAAAGAGAAATATAAAATGACATCAGACTGGAGGAACTTTAAAGAGACTGTGTACAAGATACACTCTCTCAGAACACATCATTTGTCAGAATTGAAATACTTTGCGAAGTCAGGTGTTGCCAGAATGTCTGAAAATGTTTTGACAGTATCAAAATATAGCTTTTGGAATGAACTGATGCTGCTGGTTTGGCTTTTCGATCCAACTTTTAAATTAATGTTTTTCAGTATTCTCTTCCATTGAAAGTTGAACTGAAGCTAAGTGTAACGAAACATCTGTGTCTAAATTAGTGTAATTTTTCTCCAGTTATGGAAAGAACAGTAGTTACAAGTGGTAACAAGTAGTTACAAGTAGACCAATGTATTTTACAGCTATCTTCTATCTTACATATTCTATCCACAGATAAGTGAGAAAAATACACAGAGTTGTACTACTGAAAAGGCAATATCTGAAAGCACCAAAAAAAAGTGTTGCTGTATTAATCAAAGAATAATTTAATTCTGTGCTAATAACAATTTAGAAAACAGAAAATGAAGTTAGAACATTTGTGAAATTGTCATCCATTATACATACTAATTGACAGTGCACTCCAGGAATTAATTGATATGAGCATGGGACCTGGCAGTTATGGCAGATAGCGATGCTCTTCTCTGAGAAGAGGGAACACGCAGTCCTAGTGCAAGATGACAGCATTCTCGGGCTCCTTGTTGAGCAGTATGAATTGATTTTTCAAATGCATCATTTACCCTCGCAAAGAGCCATTGGAGATCCTTGGATCAGGCCTGAGAGCAGTTAGGTATTCGCTGTCTCAATTTCAGCCCAAATGTAACGTGCAAACGGAAGAGTTCATTGGGAATGCATTTGGCAGCCCTGGGCAACCAGCTTTTCCCAAAATGAGACCCTGTGGAAAGCTGTTTTCATCTTCCCAAGCCACTGGCCTTATGGACTTCAGCGCAAATAAGTTTCCAAATAATGAATCTGCAGTTCAGTTTCTGGCCAAGGCGAACGAGCACACGTTAACTCATTCAGAAAGGAGATGAAAAGCTCACATTCAGGATGCATTAATCTGAAAACAAGTGTACTTTTGTGTCTGGGGAGTATTATTTTCATTGCCATCAATTTAGAACATAGATAGACTGTGATTCTAGCTTCACTATCAGGTTGCCCCGCAGGCTGAGACCCCTCCCCAGGCCACTCTATTTAATTTAGACTAATCTAAAGCTAAGTGAAACTTTGTACCCTCTCTGATTTCTCCGTATGATGGGGAACACTCTGATTTCCCCTTTCCCAGTGACCTGCTCAGAGCGGCTGGGGAAACGGGGGTAGGAGAGGTACACAGAAAAGTGACCCCCAGGTAAGGGGGATCGTTATTTGTGCCAGCTGACAACCTATTAACAGATGGCAAAAGTGTTCAACCACTTCTTCCCTAGCAGTTGTTCTGTTAGTTTGAATTTTCCTTCACTTTTACACTAGTCTTTTGAAGGTAGTCTTTGGTACATGAATTTTTCAATGCGTTGCATGTATCAACAGAGATCCAGTACTTAATGCTTCTCTTACACAATTCTTGTGCTCTTACATTGCAGTGAAATTGGATGTGGCAGGAATTGGGCCCTGTATTTTTCATGTTGGTTTGTTGTGGGTGGGTTTTTCCATGAAATAAAATTCTCAGTAGGCTGAAGGAAGGAGTCAACAAAACAGGACTCTGATTCTCATAGGCAGATGCACTGAGGAAAAAACGCATCCCTCATTCTCAAGCTTCTTTCAGAAGAATTTAATCCTGAAAGGGGAGAAGGGGTCTATGTGCATGTGTGGGACTTTGCATGAACATGCATAGCACAGAGGTGAGCCTTCATGTTTACTGATACTTTCATGAAACATGCAGTGAGCAGCGTATGGTTATGTCTCATAGTTGTTGCACAGAGTCTGATGATAACGAACTTTACACCATTTGCAATCTTTTTTCTAGACAAATTTTCATCTACTACAGCTGTGCAGGTCCTTGTGAGATTTTGTGACGTCAATTATCTACATGAGAACCTGTTTTGGGCAGCATCTGATATCAAGACGACTTCAGCATCTTTGCTACATCTTCCCTTCTCATCCTCACGGAATTCTCTCTGATAGATTCTGGCCATAGTTTCTGATAATTGGGGTTGGTTTGTTTGCTTTTTTTTTCCTTTTCTTTTTTTTTTTTTTTTTTTTAACCTGCCGTGATTACTTTCTGTGCATAAGCCAAGTGAAGAAAAAAGATTCTGCCCAGTAATGGTCCTCAACTGGCAAGCACTCAGCAAGCAAATCAGCAGGTTCCTACACATAAAGAATCAGGTTGTCATTCTGTTTGGGCTCTTAACTTCTTATTCGAAGAAGTAACGAGATGCAACTGCCTGTGACTCTTAATCTTTTATAAAGCGAAATTTTGGGTCTCTGCTCATGGGCAAGAAAAATGATCTGCAGCAGTACTAAATTTAAATGTGTTAATCAGTAAATTTGCATTACTCTGCCAATAACCAATGAATAAACAAAAGTGAACAAGAAATGAAAGCTAGTCTGAGCTGTGCTTGGAAAATATCTTAAAACACTACTTAAAATGGAACAATTTGGAAATATTCAGCAGGTCTTAAAAGGTACCGCTAAAGTATCAGAATTTTCCTGAAGTCTTTGACTTCAGTGTTTCCATGAAAAAGGTGTTAGATGTGATGAAATTATTCAACTTATTAGTTCTAATTGACCTTGAATTTTTACAACCTTACTCTCTCGTAATTGCAGCTGGAGGAGTTCAGAGGAATGATTTCAAATCTAACAAGTTTCATCAGATTAATGATAGAACTGATGAGCTCCAGATCAAATCTGTAGGATGGAAGGTGCTGGTTTTCAACAGAGCAAGGGGGAGATATGTTATAGGGAAGAGAGGTCTTAAATTTACCTCCTGGGTGCTCTCCTGGCAGTGTTTCTGACCATTGTTTCATAGCAAGAGAAGTGCCTGGGGTGCAAAGCTCTTGAGGCAGTTTGGATGCAAGGGGCGCATGCAGTCCAGTCATCTTTTTCTGACGGTTGTTCAGACACGTTCCACAAACATGGCAGAAACACCTGCACATCAGGAATTTTCTTCTTCCCTTCATCAATTGGAGGAAAAATATAATTTTTGTTTGTCCTGTCTAATATAACTGTGGATCAATCATCTCAATGTCCTCATAGATAATTATTTCACCTATATTCTTTATCTCATTTTGGTGTAATGAGAAAGATCGTGGACAGACAATTAGCAGCAACCATGCTGCTCATTAAAATGAAAAGGGCCTGATTATGTTTCTCAGAAACGATTGTGTTTTTCTGTTTTAGAGATGCAATGCAAAAAAAGTCAGCAAAAAACCTCTTATTTTTGTCTGGTGGCTCACAAAACTTGCACGAACAAGACTTTTATGTGTGTGAAACTGCCAAACTGGAGCCAGGGTTGGAACTCTCAAGGGGCTGAACATTGAGCAAAAGAGAGAAATGAAAGAGCTGAGTTACTACACTGAGAAACATATGTGCTGTACTTCCACATTTACCAATGTTCAAAAGATTTTTCTGATATGTAGCTGCTCTCTTGAAAATTATCTACATGGTTGTCTGGAGTTGTAACGTATCTGCAGGAGCCATTTTGGCCTGTCAGGTAAATTTTACAGCGCTGCAAAGAAATTTATAAATGGGTATTTATCTCTTAGATGGAAACCACTTCGGAGGAGCTCTACCAGCCTAATGGGTGAATAACAAGCTGTTTGAAAACTATTTGTATGTATATGCCCAGGACAGCAAAGCAGCCTTTCTGAAGTAGAGTACTTTTATTATCCTTCACGCTTTTTTCTTAAAAAACCCAAGAAATTATCTTGACACAACAATAGTGTTGTCTCACATAGTGAAGCCAGGAAATTCAAAGTTATGGCTGACACTGATCCTAATTCATGCAGCTGACAGCTCTTAGCCTAATCAACCATTTCACCACTACCATCTCAATTACCTGAAATCTTTTATTTCAGTGACTAATGTGTGCTTAAATTAACCAAGCATGCTACACTGGCAAATCCTCCTGCATGTCCTCTCCACTCCCATAGAAGTCAACAGACATCAAACAGTCTTTCCTGGGGAAAGATTAGTTTCTCCATGGCAGAAACCATAAATAGTTCCTCCAACTTCAAGAGAATTAGCTGGGGTTTATAGTGGTGTATTTGCAGAGATTTTGGCCTTTTATCTTCAAATGGAGAGTTCTGCATTGTGGTAAGAAATAACTAGGACTGCTTAACTCTTCTCCCATTTCATTTTCCCAGGTGTATCTATTTGATCAGTTTTTCGTATTTAAGTATGCAGCATTTCTTTTATGTTGCGAGAAAACTACATTATTAAAGGATAGAAGAAAACTAGTGTCAGAAACAAAGGAAACAAATTTACTTGAATTATACTGTAAAGAGTGTGAAAGGAATGTCTACAAATACACATAAAAACGAGGCTGCCTAAAAAGTGCATTAAGGGTTGATGAAAACATTGCTGATATCAATGGAAATTGTTCACGTTGGCTTTGGTGAACACTGAGTTTGACATTTGTTTTGCAGCCTCCAAAAGATGTCGAGATAGGGCTCTTGCACCTTGGTGCCTGTGGAAACCACTCCGGAGCCCGCAGATTCCAAGGCAGGTACAAGCAGTAAGGACACCGGCTCCGGGCGGTCATTCATCCCCCTCCCCATCCCTCCTGCTGTCCCCAGCCCTGCTGCGGCAGGATTCTCCAGCCTGGATTGAAAACTCGGTGAAATCTATTTTGTAACAGGCAGATGAGGCTCTGGAGCAAGTTCTGCAGAGTCCTACTGCTCCGACTCCTGTAACGTCTGTGGGGCTCTCCTGGTCTGTAGCAGGGGCAGTTGGCCAGAGCCAAGGTTCACCCTTCTGGTAAGTGCTCCAAAGAGGAGCAAATGAAGCTTCCACCTTTCTGTGCCTCCATGCTATTTCCCTGTTCCCTCCTCTTCCACTGACTTTCCTCTGCGGGTCAAGACGACACCCGAACCTTCTCTAATCATGGCCTGTCTCGTTCCAAATGGACAGTTATGTGTTGTTTATGTATTCTTCCTGTCTACCCTTTCTACTTTTCTTTCAGGTAGCTCTATTAGTTGCTATCACGTGGGTTTTTTCCCATAAATATTCTCTTTCAGCTCTTGATACCTCTTTTTGTTGCCAAAGTCATACATTTTGTCCCTTCTCACAGTAATCTCATGACCTTCAGGTAATATACAGTACTAAAATAGATCAAGTCCTTTCTCTCTCCTCGGCCAGCACCTAGTTTCCAGCCCTGCTAACATTGTATGCCTGGGGTCAAGTTAAGATGAGTTCCACAGAAGAGATATTTCTTTCTCTTTGGTAATTTAAGATTGAGCTTGAGAGCCAAGGGTACAATACTTCAAGAATAGCTCTTCATGTAACAAATCCAGTTTGACTGTCAGGAGCACAGAGTAACCTTCTAGCATTTTGTCAGAGACTCAAAAGTATACTGAAAGGGTGAAAATGATGCTTCTACAATCAGAGTCTTAAAATACAAGCAGTTGACTTGTTTTTTCTTTTCTTTAATTTGCTCTCCATGTGGCATACAAGGCTGCAAATAAATGAAAACTGAGCTTGATGGCTGAATGGTGTGGCACTACTTGCTTTTAATACTATTGAAATTAAAACTCAGAGACGAAGTAAAAGAGAAGGGCGTGAAGCTCAGCATCTCATGTCTATAAATATCAGAGCTCCCTTGAGGATGGAATTTTCATCACGTGAGAAATCCTGAAATCTCAAAACTCAGTCACATCATCAAAATTCTAATTTGGTGGTGAAAGCAATCTCTGTTCAGGTCCCTCTGTTAAAAATGCCCATGCTGTCGCTGCTAGCACTTTTTCCTATACACAGGACCTGCTTATCAAGTCCTTTCATCTCGATCAATGGGCGTGTAAGGTGACTGAGAGCAGTATCTGTGATTTATAAATCAATAATAGCTAATTTACCTATATGCAAAAAATATTTTTATTTGTCTCATAAGGGATAACCCATGGAGAAAAACATGCTTCTCTTCATCATGACATGCACCGACTTTAAAAGCTTGACAGCCTACTTGGTTCCTCACCATTCTACAACCCAAATTGCTTTCAGCCAAACTCTGTGTCCAAAGTCATTTTCTTTCACCATGAAATAAAAATTATGCTCCATGCGAACAAAAGGACTTTTGCCAGTTATGCCACTAGAGGATCAGGTCCCCGTACTTTTACATCTGCTTTACCATTTTAAATAATCCAAAAGTTTAGATCTATCCAAGGGAAAATTTCATTTAAAAGTCCAGGAACAGCCTTAAATAATTTTCTACCTGAATAGGGGCATATGGATTTTTTAAAGTCAAATAATGTATTTTGCCATTTTAGATAAAATGCCAGCTGTTGTAATGAAATAGGACAGTGAGAGAGACATTAGGAATACCTCTTTCTTAGCTGTCCTACCCATGAAGCTGTTACTACAGTGCTAGCCAGTGCTGTCACGATGGCTCCAAGTGGAAAATGTACCAACGTGGCACAACTGGTGTTGTGTTAGTAAATACTATGTGCATGTTATATTTGATTTTCTAAGAAGGTCTAAGAGGAAGGAGGGTATTCGATGGAAATTATGTTTAGTCCTGAAGTTACCTTCACATTGTGGAAGAATGAAAATTAAAGCTCACCTAAACATAGAAGGAAATGCAGCCAATCACAGCTGCAGGATTAGTAAAAAGTGTTAAAAATATTATATGAAAGTTTTAATTACACAGAAAAATTATAAAATGCCCAGTAATTACAGTATATTGATTCCATTTTTTTTCTTGAAATGCTAAAACTATTTCAACACACACAGAATCAATAAACATAATTAAAATATGAGCTCATCAAAACAGTAATTAAATGTACTTAACAGCTTTTGTGGCTTTTCTCCATATGGTTACTGTGGGAGTGTGAATCTGGCTTGCTAGATAAATGTAACAAAATAAAGTGAAAGCCTGGGAAAAGATTACTGTGGTATCATAAGCAAATACAATAAAGTCTAGCTCTATAATAAGTTCCAATAAATCAAAAAGTTGACAAAGGAAGCAGTGTTTACAATTATTAGAGAGAAATTCTGGATGTTTTATATTTTTGTGGGATTAACACTATCATGGACTTAATATAGAAGCCAAATCAAATCTTTCTTCCATCATTAAAGCTGTTCTACAAGAAGACTTTCCGTTGAATGAAAGATATTTGGGAACGGTATGGGCTTGCTGGTGTTGGTGACAAATGACTTGACAGCTGTCATTCAGGGGGCAATTCAGCTCAAGGACCTAATACAGCTGCTTTGAGTTGCCCTGTGGAGCAGCAAATCTCTCTTCAGCGATTAGATAAAGCAGCATGACTGCCAAGCAGAAAGTAAATTAGGTGCTTAAAGCGGAGTGTGTGAATACCTCTTCTCCATCCTTCTCCCTTCCTCCTCCCTGGGTACATGTGCAGTGTCATAAATAATACAGAAAAATCAATGGACAGCACTTAAAAAAAAAAAAAAAAGATGCACATCTCTGGAACTGATTTCTTCAGAAAACACCATGGGCATTTATAGGCTACGCAGCTCCTCCTCCTCCTCTGCTGCCTTTTCTGGAGTCCTCACCATCGCTCTCTGCCTAGTCTTTCAAGACCCTTGGGAAATATGGCATTTAAACACCATTTTTGCATCACTGCCATAATAGGCACATGCAGATCACATGCAGTGCATGTACCTTACATGTTGCCTGGATATAAATAAGTTTGTACAGGTGCTGAGGAAAACCTTACCACCCTGTACTCCATTGATTGAACTGACATTGTCACTGATTTATTAAGGTATGAAAATAATCAGGGTAGATACTGTGTAGTAAAAAATATTAGAAGTGTGACGATGTGGTGACACACCATATCTGTAACCAAAAAAATGAGATGATAGATTTATTTTTCTAGTGCCCAATGCACAGCCAGTATTGATGACATTGGCTGTATAAATGAAGTTATTGCTACCTCTTGTTTTCCATAACCACCTTTTGACCTGAAAAAACAAGTACATTTCAAAATGTGATCTATAGCCGTTTATTGCAGAGATATTCACAATTTTCTCAATAACTTATGGCCACCTCACGCCTTAGTGTTTTAAAAATTTAAGCATTCATTTTAAAAGCTTTGTCTAAATCCACCCCCAAATCTCTAAAGCCAACTAAACCCAGAGAAAGGAATAGACAATATATTACAATTTCTTACACATTTTTCCAAAACCAATCACTAGAGCTTTTTCTCACCCAGATCAGGCCTCACCCTACAATGTATGTACTTCTCTGTCACCTCATAGGCTGAGAAAAAAAAATGCTTTAAGCTTGTGAAGCAGAGCAAAAAGGTAAATAACTCCTTTAAGTCAGTAACTCCTTTAAGAAACAGCAAGATTTGGTAGCTAAGTAGGTGTTGTTAAGGAGGGAATCCTATTACGGTTGTAAATACCCCGTCTCTCCCTTCCTCCTAGCAGAAGGCCCAGAGAACAGGAACCCATGACACAGCAGATCTGAATCCCCATCCCATTTTTAAGTATTAGTATACTTCGGGAGTGCAGGAAGGTACTAGTGCTTGTGTATTTGCTGCCTTCAGTCCTTTCTCCCTTGCCAGCTTTCTTTCCATCTTTGTCACTATCTACAGATGTTAAAAAAAAAATCCCTCTTTTTTTCTTGAAATGACTTGTCATTTTTTTCCTTGTTCTTGAAAGCATGTAATCTTTCTATAAATAGGACCTGGACCACAACTCCTGAAATTCCAATTCCTCTGACCTTTTAACAGTTTTACATAGGACTCAAATTGTGGGACTAGAGTTAGTGTTATTCCCTAATGAGAGAATTACATTGTATTAAGTTCCTTTACTTTTACCACATGAGCTAATGAAAAGGCCACTTTTTTCCCAAAGGTAGCTGGTTGCTCTAAAGATGCAGATAGAAGTATATAGCTCTCACCCCAGAAGTATTTACACAAATCTCAAATCCTTCAAAATCCTATTAACTTTATCAGAATAAAGCACTAAGTCTATTGACTACTGTTTGAAAATTGGTCAATATGTTTCTGTCTTTAGCCACCTTTTAGAAAATTTGAGCCAGCACTTTTACACCTGAAGAACAGGGTACACTAATCTGTTACGGGGCCTTGATATAAATTGTTTCCTGCTTTTAACTGAGTAGAGCATCCTATTGCCTCTTCTGGATGGTGCTACGAATTTATTAGAATCTGCATCCAGTTTCCTCATCTTGTATTATGTTGCCAAGTAGGAGACAAAATGTCTAGTAATTAAGGCTGCTTTTAAAGTTGAAGATGGCCTTTTAAAAGGCCATGACTGAAATGGAAGATTGAAGACAAAAATATCTTTAACGAAAATAATCAAAAGAAAAAAAAATAAAAGGTTTATTTTAGACTTGGCCTGAATATTGAATTACAATGCATTTAAAATATTCAGCAGGCAATAATAGCTAGGAAACAAATATCTGGCAAATTAGGCACTGCAATCCATAGCAGGGAGCTTCATCACCCGTAGAAATAAGTTTTGCAGGCGCATTGATTTTTTTTCTCCGTAATCAGCCAGCTAGATATAAGCCTACTTCATCTCACGAGCATACATTGTCATAGGAAAATCTGTTTAGTGGTCTGTGCTGTCTGAGTAGGTATGAACAAGTAGTAAGTATCAGCGTAGGAAATAAAAAGTTAATTTAAAAAAAAAAACAGCAACCCAACCCTGCAGTGTATTACTGCATTGTGAGAGGGACACAGTAAGATCAGGTTAATCTACCGCCTTTCGCCATTGGTAATTCTGTTTGATTTTGCATAGCCCCCGATGGCACAGGCTGTGGCCGATGCCTGATTTGCAGAAGATGGTAGGATCCCAGCAAGTTTTCCTGAAGTTCCCATAGGGTAGGGCCAGCCTGATGGAAGACACGCACGTGGCCATTTTCACCACTGCCACCGTTGACATCAGTAGGGTTGTTTGGCCCACAGCATGCCATACTGAATTAGGCCAGGTTTTAGAATTTTTGATTCAGGTATCTCATGATCCCTTTTTCTTTTGTAAGGTAGTTTCTTTGATAGGGCTACATCTTGTGTTGCTGTGTGCTTTTGTCCCTGCAAGGATGCATCTTCTTGGTGGTGGAGTACAGACACGTAAGGGGCTGCCAAACCCCTCTTTTTATGGAGCACCGAGGCACATCTTTTATCAGTAATTTTTCACAAAACAGAAATTAAATATTTAGATTCTGTAATGCTGCAGTGATTTGTTTGGTTAGAAATGCCAAAGTGAACTTTTTGATGCTTCTTAATTAGGAGGTTTTACACCTTTTCCATTAAATGATTTTTTAAATATTACAAGTTGTTATATTCCTTATTTGAGACAAAATGAAGGTTAGCTTTGGTGTCTCACAGGACAATAATTTTTAGTACCTGACTTCTGTCTGTCTTTCAGTGGTGCTGGCAACTGGCATAAACCTTGAAGCAAAAGGTTTAAACATAAATAAGGTTTGTGCAGAGCTTTTACGTAAGATGGAAATGGTGGAGAACAGTAGCTAACACTGGGACAGAAAAGATGCAGATGTAAAAAAACTGTGACTTTTCTGGGAGGGAATGAAAGTTGTTATGGTATGCTACTGTTTTTTTATGCCTATTTCCTATTTTCTGACAGTCTGAAGAGAACATGGTTAGGCATTTCCAAGCCTTATGCTTTCTAGTAAAATATGTATTCTGTGTTTTTTAAATATGGATTTGTTTTCTTTTCTCTGAAAAACTGAAACCTGACTCTTTCTAAATCTGTCATATAGGTAAGAAAAAATGAAGAACAGCTGTCCATTTTAGAAGGGAAAAAATAATAACATAGCAATAAAGCTCTGATATTTGGAAAAAAGTGTAGTGAGCATGTATAGTGCGTTAATGTCTTATGAATTTGAGCACACACACGTAGCTAAACGCAGGCCCAAGTTTTGACCCTGGACCTCTCGCGGCAGAGGCTGCTCTCCCCAATGTCTATACAAACGTGCGCTCCTCCATGCATGACTGGTCCCATTGGCTTCAAAGACACTACTCATGGGAGTAAAGTTACTCATGCATTTAAGTGCTTGCTGGATTCAGGCCAAAAGCTTAATCTTTTCCATTTAATACCCTTTTCCTAAACTGATAACAGTCTTCAAGTTTTCAGTATCATGTGCAGAAGTTTAAATAATGTAGAACCAAAGAAAAAAAGTGAAATAACAGTATTGTAATTCAAGGAGTATCATGAGATAAACAGCATAGCACAAGCACAGTTTTCTTAGTAGTAAATAGTTATCTGGAAGGCTGCCGTATGTTACTGGTCTGAAGGCACTTCATGTCTCTCAAGTTCTGAAAAAGCAAGGCAGGGAGGATGGGCAGCTCTAAAAAGGCAGGTACAGTGTAAAGCAAAGTGTAAAAGATCATATTTTATCTGAATTGACAGAGTAAACTTGTACTGCTCTTGAAACTCAGTACAACAGGGCAAAAAATTTCATTGGTCGTGTACAGAATTTTGGCAACAAATCCATAAATATGCTTTTGATTGTTGGGGGTTTTTTAATTGTTTTGATTTTTCATCAATGGTGGATGTTTCCAATCTATTCCAGTTCTTGCACTAGTCTCCCTATGATCTTACCTTCCTTTTTATTGCAGATGAGCTCTGAATGTCATTGCTAACCTCTGTTAGAGGTGTTTCATTCTTTCCCCTATTAGGTCCTAAAAAAGGATAATATATATGCAAAATGATGTTCCATTTTCTAGAATGTGTTTGGTTGGGTAACATTATTTATATAAACGCTGTTCACATGCATGTTAGGGTAGGCAAAATCAAAGAAGTGCGCTTTACACCTGGAATGGAAAGTATGTAGGGTTTATATGATATTTATTTCCTTTGTCTTGACTGGTCCTTCACAAGACAAGATGTGGAGGGAGCTGCTCTCTGCAGTACAGGTAAGCTTTGATTAGGAGTCGAAAAGTTCCCCTGTCCTTAAGAGTGGGAGTGTTGATAACCTCATCCTGCAGCTTCCAAAGATCTTTCAGACACACCAGGCTTCTTCTACCTCTCTCCCTACAGACAAAGACCATGAATTTTACTAGGTATTTTCTTTGAGAGGAGTCTAGAGAAGGAGAGATTTGATGGGCTCGGAGAAACCTATCTGCAGTAATAGTCAGAGATGGATTTTCATAAGGACTGATGGCTTTTTGCCCAGAAATGCTTCACTGATGTAGCCCAGACAGGGACTTTTCCCAAGGGAAAAAGAGCAGGCACAAAGAGAAGGGGAGGAGATAGAGAAGAAAAGGGGGGGGGAAATCTCGTCCATTTTGAAATTTTTTGAGAATCAGCTGGTATGTCTCTGGGTTTTCCTCAAGGAAGAAAGGGGAAAGTAAGAAATGAAAGTTAGATGCTAGCTGAAATTGTTATTATAGCAATTTTGCAATTCTAGTTTCATTATTTATCAACATTAACAATAATGATACATCTTTGGGGGGAAAGAAATTGAGTAGGTATATTTTGAACACGTGTGAGCTGTATGAAAATATTCAGGTCTATAAAGTACAATATTGATATTTCATCTTTTAAAAATATATTTGTGTTACTGTGCTGCATAGTTTTCAAGTAGACTAACTGCCTTATTCTTGCATAGTTGCATCCTGAAGTATCATGTTAAAGAACATGTGGCTGAGCAGCTTCTCTCTGAACAAATATGGAGCTGGTGGAGTATGAGGATGGGTAGAACAAGCAGCTATGTGAGGAAAAAATGGTTAAAAGAGACCACGGAGGTGGGAATTTCCACCGTCCCGGTGAAGGGAATGGATGAAAATCCCAGCAGAGCAGGCATGGTGGAAATAGTCTCTGGGGACAAATTCTAACGTGTAAATATGGCATGTTACTGAACAAGCCAAAGTGAATTTAAGTCAACAATATCTCTACTAGGTTTGGTATCAGACCTGCCTGCGTAAGGGAGAAGAGTGCTGAGACCCTGTGGTATCCCAAAGGTGTTAGAAAAGGGAAACTATTGGTATAAATATAGAAATTCAACACCAGAAACAAAATACTGACCTAATCAGTGAAATGAGCATCAAAATCAGTCTTCATGCTAAAGCTTTAAGGGTCTGGCATATCAAATACAGCATGAATATCTTCAGGAATATGCCAGAAGCTAATTGGTTTAAGAAATCTGGCTGTATATAGGGACCATTACTCATAGATATCACGTTTTTCTGTTGCACAAATTATCTACAGTGCTCATGGTGTCTGCTCAAGGAAAAGTTTATTTTCATTCAGTCTTTTCTTTCCCCCTGACCTCAAAGGACTAATTAATAAAGTATTAGCATGTTTCTAAAATATGACTGAATTCATCTTCTTAAGAAAATGTACTGAAGAATGTACCCTATTATTAGAAATGACAGGATGTATATAGGGCCATATGTTTTCAAAGGGTTTTCTGTCAGTGTTAATCAAAACGTTAGAGAACTTATGAACATACTGAGCAGCACGTCAACCATATGGACAATATCTTCCCTTTAATAGTGAGAATTTGAATTAATAATAAACACTGGAAAGTAACCTCAAATGAGACAGAAACAATAATATTAAGGCCAGCAAAAGCATAATATCACATCAGCCTGAAGACTCCGGGGTATTTTTTTTTAAAAAATCCTATTGTGTGTTAAATCCTGGTCATGGAACTACATTCATTAATTTTTCTTAGTTTAGCTTGGAAAGGTAACTCCAAAGATGCAGTTTATTTTTACTGAGTTTTGTACAGGACAGAGTTTGGCTCTTATAGCATGCATCAGTATCACGTGTTTGTCCGACTGGTAGATGTACATTCATTATAGCAGTCTATTTGTTATTGAAAAGGCATTGGAATATTTGCTTGGTGACACATCTGTGCACAAATCATTTCAGGGACTATACAAACAGCTGCAGGAAGAAAACGGAGTTTGTTTCTAAGTTTACTAACCTGGAAAATGGATTGAGACTACATTATTTTGAAGAAACCTCCAAGGGCTCAACTTCAGAAACTTACCCGCTTTTACAGATGGTGAACTCTCTGAACTAAGAATTGAGAAACCTGCTTGAGAGAAAATTAATGTTTTAAGTGCAGTTATATGCTTCTACATCACTTACGGGAGCACAGAAGGGATAAATCCGTCAAAAAGGCAAAAATTTTAGTTAGTAAGTACACTAAGTCCTGCCTGTGTGCTCACAGTTGCCTGCGAGCACACAACCACATGCATTCCAACTGTGTCTCCAAATCCAGCCCTTTTGACCGAAGGCAGCTCTGCAGCCGGGGGCTGAGCTGTGACCAAGACAGGGCTCGCTTTCCTGCTCCGTTATACGGGAATTCTCCTTTCCCTCTCCGGGAATCACTACTTGCTCCTTGGCATTGCCCAGAGCTGCTAGGTGCCACTGAACACCAACGCAACAAACACGGGGAACTCATTACGTCGCCAGAAGACATCAGGAGGGTTTAAGCCTGTTGCCCCTCTGCCTCTGGACCCCCAGGCTCAGCCCCCCCCCCAATTTCACACCAGCCTTGCTCCCCGGCCCCCAGCTGCCTCCAGCAGTTGCTGCTCTGCCTCAGGCGGTGACATTCTCACCACCCGATCGCGACTGGGAAGGTTTTATTTTCACTGATACCAGTCCTGGTTTATTTTCTGCTTAGTTAAATACAAAGTTACATTTAGATATTTGACTACTCGCACTGAGACATAAAGCCTTGAGCTGCTGATAAGCACAATCCAGCCTTGGCAGGGTGAAAACCTGAATCTTCTAACAGAGATAGGGAGACGAGGAAATACAACGTTAAGTCTTTGAAGCTATAAATTGAGATCTCCCTATTATATAGTGATGGTTTTTATTGGTAACTATCCATCTGCATCAGTTCCCGGCTTAGGAGTGAGTATTTTCCTCTGACATTTCTGTTTTCATTTTCCCCTTGAGTCCATTCTTGCTTTCCAACTTCCCTTTCTGATGCTGGTTGAAAAGCATGTTATTATGGATAGCACCTTCTGGCAGGTAGATATTCTTCCACCTGCTTTTAGCTTTATTTTTGGCGTAGCCACAGAGGACCCTGTGACAAGGAGCAGAGCTCAACCCTCCCTTCCCCTCCGTGCTATTCCATCAGCTCCCGTAATTTTTCTGCCAGTATTTGCTCTGCTATTCAATAGCCTGTGACTCTCCTGCAGATCTGAGGAGTTTCTCCTGCACCTGGAAATCAGTATCCACCTGCAATTTATTGGTAGAAAATATATATCAGCTTTAATTTTTTCCCTGTTTCAGGTGAAGATTAAGTACCAGGACCCCGACACATAACGTGCCAAAAGTCCACACTTTACCGTGTAACCTCCGTTGCCTACTGCTGAGAGGTGGAGGAAACGCAACCTCTGATCGACCTGCTGAGGACACCATACCTGCAGGGTGTAGCTGCTGTAGTGACTTTTATTTTAGAGCTGGTTCACCGGGCACCCTCCCAACGCACTCTGATCCAGCCGCCTGCCCAGCTCTTGAGAGCCTCCTGCAACCATTCTGTTCTCCTTATGGCCAAAGGTTTTGGCTTCCCAGGCCCTTTTTGTTTCTAGCTTCTCCCTTTTTCTTCTACACTCTTCCGCCAAACATCATGGACTACAGCTTCTCTCTTTCTGGAGGAGCAACATTTTCCTCCTCCAGATGTTCCATTTCTTTCAATTGCTAGGCACAATCTTTCAAAGGCCTTTCTTACATCTTTAGAAGACAGCGGTCTGGTTCTTCTGCATATCTTCTGCGGCAGCATCGTCTGAAGGCTGTAAGCTGTCCTGAGGCCAGGCCAGCGTCCCTGCTCGGCACGAGCCTCCAGTTGGGCTCACCGGGCTGCGTCAACATCGGTGGAGATTCTGTACAGACAGCTTATGCACCTTCACAGATCCCTCTTCTCTGGTGTGTCCCAGGAGCCCTTAGATACTTTAAATACTTCACTTCTGCCACACAAACTATGAGAAAGAGTCCGAAAACCGGCATGTAGCTCCCATCAGCCTTCTGTCGAGCAGATGTTCGGCTATGGGAGTGTTGCATGAGGCATTGTACTGATGCTGAAACTAATTCGTCTTGCCTCCAAATCACAAGAGGAGGTGTTAAAACCTAGATAAACAAATAAAATATAGCCACTAGTCAAAAGAGAGAAGGGGTGGGGGAGGAAACATGCTTGTTAAAACTTCCAGGCACCCTGGCAATTAGTCTCACAATGGCATAATCCTGATGAGCTTTCACATCTCCTATTACATTTGGTACATTGTGTTTGTTAGCATTTTACTCCATCTGCTTCTATACAGTCTCCATCAGCTGAAGGAGGATATTGTTACTCCAGTCATTAATTGTTGATGATCCCTTTGCTTGTGGTAGGTATCCGTTATGTTAACTGTTACTTTTCCTCCTCACTCTTGGAAGTGCTTTTTCCCCCACTAGCATCCAGGCATTTGCTAATAATAAAATTACTGCTCGCTTTATTAACATGTTGACAACAGCATGACTTTCAAGTTCTGTAAAATATGTTGGTTAGTCTTCATTGCATTTTGCCTGAATGGAATAAATGATTTTTTTTTCCAGTATGATATTCATTTTTTAAATGCAAGAACTTCTGGGATTTACTGATCAACTGTCCCTCATTAGAAGGGATATCTCTTATTTTCAGACCAAATCTACTCTTATTCTTCTAAAAGGAAATACTATGCTTTCATTTTCCTTAAAGCCAGTTAGTAATAGATTTGAGTGGATAAATGTATTTGACATCCTTTGCCATTCCATTTCTCTTTTGCCAGCAGTGCCAAACAGACTGTGAAAAAGAGAATTAATTCATTATGCCAAGATATTCATGAAGTTCTCTAAGCTTCTGATTCTTGGACTACAGGTCATTAGCAATCATTAATTTTTAAAGCTTTGGGTGATGTCCTCTGAAGCAGATATCATATGAAATAAACAGATCTAATAATGTGGTAGTAGGATGAAGTTTGGGCAGATGTAAGTGTATGGAAAAGCAGAATTTCAGCTGTGCAAAGATATTTAATGTAAACTGAGGCGGTGCTTGGCTTTAGGCAGCTATACTACTACTGCATGCATAGCACAGGGTACGAGGATTATCATTGTCGACTCTAAAGACCAAGAAGGTGGTCTTCTGCATCCTTCTACTTTTGTGCTCCAAGCAGCCACAAAGTGACAGTTACCTTTTATATAGCTTTTGCCCAGTCACATCATGGTCAGAGAGAGCCTACAGCTGTCTGCAAGAGGTCCTGCAGACAGATACATTCATCGCCTGAAATCCCTTTTTTTTTATGTTTGAGTGTAGAACATTTTGTGGTTTTCCTTTTTCCTTCCTAACAAATACACACATCCCTCCCCATTTAAGAGTTAAACATGCCTGGACTACCCCAATAATGACTTTCCTTTTGATGTTTCCATATAATGATTAACCCATATTAATATGTAGTGCTCCTAACCTGAGAAAAGATATGAGAGCTCAGGATTGTTTGAATGCCAACTAGAATATCTGTGTTAATAGTCAAACCATATGTCCTCCTAGAAGTATGGTGTTGATTGCGACCTCAGAAGAAATCAGGCCTGCTTATGGCAAATATATGGAATTGATTAAATGAATAAATAACCCTATTATTTAGTTTTGCATAAAAATATGTGGGACCCAGGTCAAAGATAATCCCTAATTTTTCTATGCATAATAGATTCCAAAGTGTAAACATTACCAGTAGCATGAACCAGACTAGATGCTTTAAGTCAACAGTCAAAGGTGCGAGTGTAAACTCAGAAATATTGATAATGTTTGTGAATAACTTCAGACTAAATTATACTGGAGTTCCCAAGCTGATATGAGTGCATCTGTTGTTTTAATACTCCAGTGTCTGTTATATATATGAGTTCAAAGACTGACCACAGGCTTTGCGTTGGAGGTTTCTCTGTAATATTTGACATCTTTGCTTAATTTCAGAGCCTCAGCTTCTGTGTCAGAATACCATAATTTACCGAGGAGCTGAAGTAATATTTCCCTTCAGCCCCTACCCAGGCACTTTGTATTTTCTGATCACGATCCTTTCCATACTTGATTTTCTTTATTTATTTTTTTTTAGCTTTGGTGCAGAGGTTCTGAGCCATAAAGATTAGAGTCTGCAGATCTGATCTTTCTTCCCCTGTACAGTTCTGTGCTGGGCAGCGTGGGAGGAAGGTCCTGCTCGTAAGAGCTCACAGAGTGGGACTGGTGGGCAGCAGGGGTACAGGAGGTTAAAGCACCTTCCTAAAAATAGCGGGACGAATGACTGTCTTGTCTGAAAACATAAGCCTGTTGTGGGTTGCATTGCATTTGCCTGGATTTTGCCCTACGTGCCACAGGCTGAATTATGAATAAAACGTGAAACTTTGATTTTGTGATGAAGCCACTAAGAGACTTTCAGTCCAACTCTCCACTTCTCAGATTAATTATGAGTATAATAGGTGTAAGACTAGCAGAACACCTATACGTTACCCTACTTGGAAGAATTTTGTTGCTAAGCCGTGCATGCTGCAAATGGCCTTCATCCCCGGACTCCATTGTGTTCTGCTGTATCTGTGACACAAATCCAAACTTCCCAGCTGCTTCCTATATGTGTAATGATCTCAGACTCAACCCTCACACTGCAATGTTGTGTTTGATGAAGTTCAGGTTTGAATTCTGAACGGAGCAGCTCTTCGCAATTGGATCTTTTATCTGCTAAATGCACAGGGGTGAAAAGAAAGCAGTGCATCTGGTAATGCACAGAAAGCAGACCTTATCTAATAAAATACAGGCTCGCGATTCACATGTGTGTAGAATACAACCCAATGTGCCTGTAATACGGGATGGATCCAAAGTCCAGGGAAACCAGTGGGAGCCTCTTCGTTGACTTCAGTTGATTTTTAGATCAACTCCACAATATACAGGACTATCTCTGACCATGAAGGCAGAATATAGGAGTTGACAGAGGTCAAAGGCATCACTCATGTACTGATAATAGAAGTAACTCCAACTAATAGGCACAGCACGATGTAAAACAATGCCTAGCTGGGTGAGAAGGGAATAGGAGCAGCTCCACCCCCATTAAATTTGAATTTAAGAAATGTCAGGAAGTTTCTGCTCCTCAAACATTCTTCCTCGCAAATGATAGAGAGTACTAGAATTGATGTTCAAGAATTTGGATTGGCTGATGAATAGCTATTTTGGTTATTCAGAGGTTTCTTTAAATTCAGTGTGGAAATATGATTTCATTTCTGTCTCCCTCCAGGACAACTTCAGGCAATATTTTTAAACTATAATTTAATACATGCAAATGTAATAATTATTTTCAGTACACATTTGGGTTGTTTTACTTTATGCAATTCTCTAATTAGCATAGTTGTCCTCTATTCTGTAGGTATCCATCATTTAGTTTTTGCAGCATCTCCTAGCAAATTATGGTATGGTGTTTGGTCTGAAAAATTATATGTTATGGATTATGTATTTACAGTTGCCCAAAATGTGCGCTGTGTGCTTCACAAACAAAAAGAGAAGAAAAGAATCCAGGGTAACAGCTGAGAAATTCTTTTTGCTATCAGCAAAAATAAGCACTGCTTTGATAAATTAATTCAGCCACTCCTCCACCAAAGATAGGACATATACTTACATGGTATCTACATAAATATAATTTCTGTGTGTGAAATACAACCCAATGTGTTGGCGAGATGGACCAGATCCAAAACTCCCTGAAGGTAATGAGAGAATACAATACACCATATTTTATGCATACAACTATGTAAATAAGTGCTGTGTAGGTAGGTGTACAGGTGTGGAAGTGCAGGCAGGAGCACGTGTCCTACCTGCGCATCTGCATATGCATGCATGCATACGCAGCTACGCTACATCTTGCATATTTGTATGTACACAGGGCTGGCACGATGTCATTGTAGCATATTTAAGCTATGTTTGAATCTAACCTACTGCTTGATGCATTTAGAGCCTGTCTGTCACGATGCCTGGTGCAGAGAAGGAAATGTGGAAATTATGGGTTTGGTGTTAGGTGATTTGTGCTCTGGTGGGGAGGGGGGATCTGTGATCCCAAGTGGGACCGCTTAAAGTCCACCAGGGAAGGGGACACGGCAGGACGTCACCGTCTTGTTTGTTTTCCTTTTTTAGAAGTCAACAAGCCTGAAGGAATCACATTGCCTTGAAGCCACCGCACGGTCATGAAAAGCAGCTGAAAACATAACTCAGCCTCCTCAGAGAGCACCCGGCTGGGGAAGAAACTGCAGTCTTTCCCTCACCCAGAGGAACTACGAAAAGCCCAGTAAGTGACCTCTTCAGCAAAGATTTGCATTGGCTTCTCCTCTCCTCACGTATCACTTACACTATATACATACCGCTGTTCCCACCACCTCTCGCCTGTGTCATTGTACCTGCCTTCTAACCTCATCGTTTAATTCCACAAAGGCTTTCAGGGGGAAGTCAGCATGCCGAGATGGTGTGAGTTTACACCACGGTGGCTACTTTTGTCCTAATTCCCCATGTGGACACTTTGGGCGCATATTAAAGGACTTTCCGTAGGCAGCAGTTTCAAAGCTGAGTACGATGCCTTGCATGTCAGCGGGCACCCAAGGGTTTGGTGTAGAGACACCAGTCTGCACCCTAGAAAGGTAATTACCTTTTTGTACAGAAGACAAGCCCTCAGTAACATCACCGCAGTTAGTTGACACAGAATTTATAACCCTGCCTCACCTGCCTTTTTAAGAAGAAAGCCTAGAAAACAGGGATACGGATGAGTGGAGGGTTTCTTTATCATCAGTGAGTCATTGCTTGAAGAAAATTTTGTCTACCTAGTTCCATGGCATACCTGAGAGTTGCCCACATATAATCCATCTATTGCTCTCAGCCCCAATAAATATATTTAAAATGCAGCTGAGCAAATGGATCACAAGGACTACTAAAATCATACGACTCTGGAAACTTCTTTTGCTTCCAGTTATTTCTTTTTTTCGTGGCGATCTTTAACTCGAGAGCTAAATTACTGCCTGACATAATAGCTTGTGGTGCAAAGAGACAGTTTCTCCAAATGAATTTGCTATGAGACAGTAAAAAGTCCTTGTTATAAATAGACTTTTCTAGGTGGGATGATGTAATATCCAGTATAAGATACTAAAACGCCATTGATTGCATTCTTTGTTGTGTTATCCTGCATATAAATCACCAATGCTCCAACTACAATGCATTAGAAGTTAAGAATAGTTCTAGTCAATAATCTACTACATTATTGATAATTTTTGTAATGCAGACTTACTCCTTTGAAATAATGCCTTTAAGACATTTGAACAATAGTATCCTGTGGAACAACCGGTCTGCACCGAGGATAAAAACCCACTGCTGTAACCTTCATATCCTTTGCTCGAGTGCCAGACGTCTCTGCTTAGAACTCACTGGAACTTCTGGAGCTGATGAATGTGAGCAACCAGCCCCCAGATCCCCTTGTGAGCACCTCGAGCCCTGCTGAATACCTGCGTGTTTTCTGTGGCATTCGACCCCTTGCCACGGAGGAGGGTGAACGTTCAAGCTACCCCTCCGGGATGGCAAAGGAGTATATTTGTTGCAAGGTAAACGCTATCTTAATGTAGCATTCGGGGTTGTCTCTGTGCAGGTGTCTGGAGGAGGGAGCACGCTTGGCACTGGTAAGAAGGGAGCTGTACTTTATTTGAGTTGTAGCGGGGCGTAGAAAGTGGAGGCACCAGCCATCACTGCCTCAGAGCTGCACTGCTTTCAATATGCAATTATACCATCCCTAAAGGTAAATAGAAGGTTTGTGTGTGAGAAATATTTCTGTAAAAGAGTTTGCAGCTGAAAAGATAACACTATTCCCTGCCTCCTACTTGGCTGTACAATTTTAATTATGTCAGGGAATCTCTCCTATTTTATATTCCATATATATTTATGGAATAAGCTGTTGGCAAATAGGACATTATTTCAAATAATTTAATGTATTTATTAAAAGAGATTACAAATCTATCCAGGCTATAGTCATTGCACTTAGGGCAACTATTATGGCTATATTATTGTTCCATTTATTTCAAAATGTCTTTGGCAAGGACTGCTCCTCCATGAACAGTGTAAGAAAGAGACTCTCTGTCTGAGGATCTGCCCTTCTGTGTGGCGGAGGGCTCTGCTGTCCCCTTTTCCCTCCTAGCCCCATCCAGACAACCACAATCTGCAGGTTCAGAGTAGGGCCAGGGCAGAAGAGGAAGAGCCTGATACACCCTGGCTTGGTTATTTTATTTGTGCTATTCAATTTTAGCTGATAGCAGAAGAGAGACAGCCCCTGACAGTCGGTGAGAAGCTGCAGAGCTGCTGAGGGACGCGGGGGTCCCTGTACGTCCCTTGAGGTCTGAGGGAGGAATCCAGGGATGCCAAAACTGGTCCCTTCAGCAGTGCCAGTTTTCCTTCCCTTGCTCCATTAGAGGAGTCTCTTGGAGATTCCCCTTCACAGCAGAGGTACAATCCACCCCAGACATGATTGATTCTTGTCGCTGGTGAGGGACTGGGTGAATTTTTCACAGCACGATGGTGGTTGCAGATGTGACACGTTTACCTGCTTGTTCTCAGATCCTTGCTCCTTGGATGTGGGGGTCCTTGACCTCCCTTTGAATGGTCTGCAGAAGGCGATGAAGCAAGACCAGGCTTGTCCGTGGGTTTAACTTCACAAAAAGAGTCCAAGTCTTCATCTGAAAAACGTCTGGCTCTGCAAAGCAGGAAAGCCAGAGAACGGCTGCACACGCGTAGTTGCAGAGCTACGGCAAGAGCAACGGGAGGGAAAAACCTCACGCTGGCACCACAGCCAGATGGGTGCTAGAAGAAGAGGCGGGAGCAAAATCCAACGTGTCGTAGAATATGATCCAATGCAATCCTAGCTAATGGGGGGAGTGGGGGCCCCAGGGTCTGCACGCAGTCACTCACGTGTAGTCGCACACTTAGTTCGGAGAGGAGGGAAGGGAAGAGAGCCTTGCTCTAGCCCTGGCTGGAGATCTCCCAGGGGAAGCAGTAACAAAGCCCATTGCACCAACACCCCTAAGACCAAGATGAGAGAACGTGAAATGAGCCTGTGTTTCCATCTACCCCAAATAGAAGGGCTGGTCTACCTTCATCATTATCATCATTCTGGTTGTTGTTGATATTATTATTTCTGCAGCATTTTTACTCTGTTGGTGAAAACAGTTGTCATTCCTAATGTGCAGCCCCCACATAGCAGCTTGCATGAACTGTTATAAAGCTGCTCATGTAACTAAGGGTACCTCACTGGTGATACAAGCACATTTGCCTTTGAAGGAGTAAGAGAGAGGACCATATCTATTGTTAAATGAGTGCAAAACATTGTTCAGGTCCTGAACTGTAAGTGAACCCTGTGTCTTCTAGAACCTAGGATGAATGTGAACAGTGTCTGACGTGCCTTTAGCGCAGCTCCCAAAGCATCCCGTGCTGAGACACAATTACTGCCAATGACTAAGGTATCATTTGCTGCTGTTTAACCAGTATCTAGAGCTTTCTAGTATTTTTCACAGGTTTAACATGGTACGGTCAAATAAATAACTGTATGCACTGTATTTATTCATATGCAATAGATTTTGGGTAATAAGCTCATCAATCGATACATGTCTTAAGAAAAGCATGAGTTAAGTAAACCCCACGTATAAGATTAACAATGCATCCCGCTGTTATAAGCACCTGCATGCCCTAGTCCAGAATCACTGTGCTCTGTAGCCATCACAGCCTCTCTGAAACATTTACTCTCTCACACAGGATCCAGCCCCAGCCCTGTGAGCACTTACAGACCCATTCACTCCCACTACACCTCCGTTGGTTTCACTGGACTAGTCAAGGTCATAAAATTAAACATCTTTATAACTGCTAGTAGGATTAGAGCTGTAATAATATTTTGGGTGCTTCCTACCTTCCTGAATTGCTGCCACTGCTGCTTGTTTGACATAATGTAACCCATAACGTATTTTATAGGTTTCCAATCTTTGAGCACAATGGATTAGAAAGGAGGTTAATTATGCATAAGATAGAAAGATTTATGTAAATATAAAACCAATATAATGTATTATTTACATACATCCTGTACTTACCCTAAGTAACTTCTAGAGAAATCCTGACTATCATGAATAGCTCGCACCTCATTTCTGAATCTTAGTCCAGAAAAGAATGGAGGATTCTGGCTACCTTAAATTGCTGCTAATATTTTCTAGACTAGAGCTATTTGTGTAAGAACATAGCTCAACATAACTCGACACAGATGGACGACAAACAGGATAAATCTCTATCATTTATTACATTTGCCTAGCGATCAAAGGTGTCTAACTAGACATTTTTCCTCATTGGTTGTTTGCATTAGATATGCAAATCTTCTTTCTTGCAGAGCCATTTCCGAATATATTTGCAAGGCTATTGATGTCCATTACTTCACTTAAATATAGATCAGAAATACTGACAAATATTTTCATTCAAAGAGTTTGATCATTTTCAGATTACTCTCCATGCTAGTAATTAACCTCAGTCAACACCCTTCCATAGCACTTTCAAACACAGTTCCTAGCAAACATAAAGTTTCATAAATATGTACTAAATAACCTTAAAGCCCTTTATGAATAATTATGAGTTTTTAAGTTTTTGTGAATCTGCATATTAATTCCATTCCATAAATAATACATGAAGCAAAAATCCAGCTTGTTTGGTGTCTGGGGACAGAGGAAGAAAAGGAGGGGATAATTATCAGTTTAATGTGGGAAAATACTTAACCTAAAAGATTATCTTCAAAACTGATGACTCCATAGGTTTGTATATATGTGTGTATAAACACACATATATAAAAAAATGCACTTAAAGAGGTGTATATCTGCAGACACAGTTGAGACATGCATCCACTCTGAAGGAATGCTTTCATTTGAAGCGTGTTACGCTTCTGTCTCTGCTGTGCCATGCTGAGCTCTTTAAGTGAAAAGCAGTGTGATGAGCTTAGCCTCCATGTAGTCCCTCTTTCTATAAATGTACGTTCCCCCAAAGGTAGAAAATTAATGAGAGGCTGCTGACTAAAATTACTACATTTTGCCTTCTGTGGGACATTATGGATTTAAAAGATAAGAGGGAGTGCAGCAAGTCCAAAAACAATTTCATTTCATTAATCCCTTAAGTGCCTCGGGATGAGCAGCCCATGTCCAGCAAAGGTGATGTTACACCAGCTTTTGCATGCCTATTGCGCGTCATCCGAGCGCGGTACCTCAGCGCCTTGTGTGCTCAGCTTCTCGTCTCTGGATGGAAGACATCCAATAAAAAGATGGAGTGGGAATGATAGATGGCTGAGTGGTCTTAGACTGACACTTTCTGGATGCACCCTGACAATAATGGGAAACGTAAGGGGGTTGCAGAGCCAGCTCTCTGCTGATGCGGTGCTTGGGGTTTTCACAGTTTACAGCAAAGAAAAGGTATATTTTCTGGACAACTGGGGTTTTTCCACATAACAAAATGGAAACTATTCTTTTTAAAAACAGAACCCAAGAAGATATTAAATATGTGCCTTTCTCACGGGACTGTAACTGTGTATATTTGGTAGAAGTGTATCGATTACTGCATCTTTTATAGCTGTGATTGTTTAAGTACATAAACACAGCAAGATATGTCAGATAAAGTACAGCAGATGTGTTTGGAAAACGCATACAGATTTTGGGCACTTGAAACAGAATTTGCGTGTGTGAAACCCTGTCTGTACCCCACTGCCACTTACAGTTTGCAGAGACTTTTGAGAGAAAATTATTGCATTCGAATTTTATATTTTTAAATAAAGAACTCAGTTTGCTTTTTACATATTAATCCACCTACAAAATGAAAATAGATTTCACTTTTCATTTCAAGTCTTTTAGATCTATTTCATTTCATGGTCCTGTTCAGCGGCTAGTTTGAAGCATGAAAGGCAGTATTTAAACATTTTCATAAAAATGAGCAACTAAACAGCAAGCCCGTTCTCTTGGGTTTAACACAAACAGAAGGAAAAAAAGGAAAACTAAACTTATACAAGAATTTTGAGAGATGCAAGTGCTCCGTTGTTGCTACCGCTATTTTCTAGCACTGCAGCATCACCGGAGGAGCGGCGCATTTTGCAGTGCGGGTGGCAGAGAAGCTGGCCGGGAAGGTGTGTTATACACAAGGTGATGGGAGCTGGCAGCACTAGCGGTTGAACAACAGCCTCGAGAGACTGGAACAAGTCTATCCCAGCTGAAGGGCTATCCCAGACCATGGATGAGTCCTCCTGTAAATCTCTGCACCTCTTTCCCCAGGCAGGATTGTCCTCCCGGCAGCATCAGGAGTGCCCTTGGCAGCTGCGTGACCGCGGTCTCTGAGAGGGAGCGGTGGGAATGCTCTCTACCCCTCGCTCAAAGTGACCTGTGGTAGCAAAGCTCTGCTATTCAGCCTGTTTAAACCTATTTAACCAGCTTGACTCACGCAGTTGGTAATAAAAGCTATTAGGTGAGTGGCTGTACCACCGTATCGGAAAGGTTGATAACCTCTGGCTGGAGACTGGTGAGAAATAGGGGAATTTAGCCCACCCTGCGGCCACCGTGGGATGTGCACACACAGAGGAAATCACCGTATTTCACTCTTACACCAGCCCTTCCTTTTGTGTGTACATGGCAGAGCAGAGGGAAAAAGACCCCACAGAAGTCGCTGAATCAAAAGCTCGACCTGAAGCCACTCTAAAAGTTTCTGGAAGTGAGGGAAGGATTTGTGGAAGTATTTGGTAGTACTATGTCTCTTCACTGAATGCCTGTTAATGAATCATAAAGACTCAGCTGGAAATAGTTTCTAGAAAAAAAAGTATGGAGCACCCCAAATTTGTTTTCTATTAGAAATGAGACACAGAGATAAATGAACTATTTTAAAGGCCAGTATTCCAGTTATTTGGGAATCCATCTCCCTTGTAAATTGGGAGGTCATTAGGAATTTGTAGATTAACTATTTTTATTGCACAGAAAAAAAACCCCAACCCATAAAACATTTAATTGTTGTTGCTGTTTATCATGGGAGGCAAGACTTCTTGCCTCTGAAATGCTTTATGTGGATACAAACCTGTTGATGAGTGGTTTAAGCTAATTCTTATGTGTGCCAGAGTCATAAATTCATAGACTTTAGTATGAACTCAGCTGCAGCCTATGTTACTGGTTAAACTGTTTTCATCTCAAACCCACTCTGAATCCCCAACAAAAATAGTAGGCCAGATGCCCAGACTGCAGCTAGAGACCCTCATTAGGCATCATTTGCATCCTATTAACCACTGAGCTGTGGGTCATTCGCTGCCTGTCAACCATTCAAGTCATTCCTTTTGTGTTAATTAGTAGAGAAATAAGGAGTTAATGAAGATCTTATGATCTGTGATGATTCATCTTTGTTGTTTCAAAGGAATCCCTGCTCTCTGAGCACTCCAATGAGCTCCTACACACCAAATAATAGAGAAATAGTCAGAGGGAGCTTACGGCGGCCTTTGGAGTGTTGTTCTCTAGGGACCTTTTGCATGGTGGGCTTTGTTAGCTAAAGATTAGAAGGAGTTAATTGCTTCAAGATTGCTAGCAGATTAGGTTACAGGGTGTGTTGTATCTATGTAAGCATATGTCAGGTCTAGTTAAAAGATAGAAGATGCTTATTTTAATAAAATTATGAAAGAAAGAATTAATTTGTCATTATAGCGAAAATCTTATTTCTACTCTTAATTTGAGCACTTATAGATAAATGTAGGGCTGGTTTTGCTCTCGCTTTCCTTCTCAAAACAGGAGAACGCAGCTCTTTGCTGGACAGGCTCCCTAGGCTGGTCGCAGGCTTTCGTCCGACTTTCCATCCCTGTTTGAGGAGGGTAGAGCAGGGCTGGGCTGCACGGGGGCTGCAGCTCCCGTCTCCCGTGGCTCTTCTTCCTCTCACTCTGAGGGGATGAGGGCTCGTGGGCTGAGTGGTTTGTCAACCCTCCTCCCTGGGAAGACTGTTTTTCCTGGAATGAAGGAAAATCCCACAACCTGCCCTCCCAAACACCTGGGACCTGAAGCCTTGCCCCCGACACACACGCACCGGGACAGCAATATCGCTTCCACGGGGCAAGATTTGCTCTGGCTCCAACAAAGAGGAGCAGTTCCTACGACCTGAGGTGCACGCGTTCGGGTTTGCTCTTTCTTTAGTGCCTGCTGATCCCTGTCGCTCCAGGGAGCCACCAGTGCGAGACCTTTCCCAGGCAGCACCAGCCAGCAGATGCCATTGGTCCTCGAGATGGCTGGAAACTCCTTTTTTTCAGACTCTTAATTTCAAAAATGACAAACAAACAACCCCCCCGCAGCCCCCTTCTCCAAAGCGATTTCCTCAAGGCTTAAAGAAGAAACTGTTCCTACGTCCACACCAGCTTTGATACTCAGGTGTATTTATTTTTACGACAGGCAAATAAATTTGAAAGTTTTGGTTCTTCATTTCCTATTTGCTTCCTCTGGAGCAGAGACACTGGCTCAGGAGCCGGGCTGGCACGGCTGGAAAGGTTAATGCCTCTTCTCCCCAAAGTGCCTTGCTGCAGGCTGCTGCTTCCAACAGCAGGAATGTTAGAACGTGCACGGAACTTCATTGTTTACAGCCTGGATATATACTAAAATAAAGCCCAAATTTAATATTCTGGGCTGTAAACCAAAGTAGGTCAATAAAGAACAGCTTCTTGATGTGGAGGATAGTTGCTGCTCTTCTTGCTGTGGCAGCAATAACTTCTGGAGAGAAGCTGAGGTGCTCCCTAAATTGGTCTCCTTATGCAGAGGCTCTGCTGAACTTCTCAGCAACTTTCTGAATTCCCATAATGGGGGGGGACATGGACCAAAGGCATCAGGAGCTGCTTCAGGACAAGAGATAATTGCTCCTCCTCTTCCTCCTTGCTCAATTTGTGAATAGTACTTTAGTTCTTTTAGAAAACTAGTGTCTTGCTTCTATATAAAAAAAAGAAAAAAACAGAACTGAAATTAATTATTTAAGTTTGCCAAATATTCTGAGTTTTTATTTAGACCTTTTTTTCACCTGTACGTCTATCAGGTAGAAAATAAAATTAATTATTTGTTCAGCGCTATATTAAAATGTCTGTGAGTATTGAGGTGTGTTTTAGCAATGAGCAATATCCTAAAAGAGCTCAGGATCTGTCTGAAAAACACGCCACTCACTCTTTTCTCTTTTAGCTCTCACAAATAGTGCGTTGGTTAGAAGTGGCTATTTTCTTATTTGTGAAGAAACACTGTGCAAATTGCAAAGATATAGCTGGCGAACGCTTTTTTACATCCTGTTGTGAAAACTGTATATAATTCATGTCATCCTGGCTGTAATAAAAAAAAAAAAAAAAGCTGAGTCAGATATTTGGCTCCTCTTAAATAGTATTTTCCTCTTTTTATGGGTAAAGAGGATAGGCTTAGTGAGGCAGGAGAGCAGCATAGACTAGTCCCATCCCCTCTGGCTTTTACATACGTCCTTTGCACTGCCCAGCGATTCAAAGGGTGGATGCAGGACCCGGCACCTTGTGAGCTGCAGGAACCGAGCCGTCCCGCTCCTGGCACGGGGATCCCATCGGCACCTGGAAGAAGGAGACGTCTTCTATCTGTCATCGTCTGTCTGCGATGCTTTGCCTGGGCTAGGGCTGAGGCAGCAGCACTGGTGAGCCCGGCGACCTCAGCAGCAGTTAGTAAATAACTCCCTGGCTGGTTCATTATGTTAGAGTCCCTCTCAACTTTAATTGCTCTAAATGAAGAGACGTTTTACGCCACTTAGATGATGAAAGGGAAAAAACCCCTACCCTGCCCCTACACACACGCACAAAAGGAAAAAAGGGAAGCCAGTGCAAACGATAAGGCAAAGGCGACTGTGACTCTTGTGCGACTTCAGAGAGCTGGAGGAGATGGGAATGTAATTGGAGGTGGATCAGGCACCGGAGGAATCCCAGAGAGCCGACAGGGGATGGGGTGGGAGCGGGGACGCAGGCTGCGATGCACAGCCCAGGTCCTCTTCAGATAACCAAAGCTAAAGCCAAGCAAGTGAGGGCCCACTCCTTAAGCATCCCCTTAAGTCTAGCCCAGGTTTCACCGCCTGCAGTAGCAGAGTGGCAGCTATAGATATTTTTTTTTCTTCTCCTGCGACATCAGTCAGAAAGAGCTGGCTTTTGCGTGGGGGCGGGAGGGGGGGAAGAGGCAGAGAGAGAGAAGAGGGAAAAAAAATAAGCAGAAGTAATTTATTCGGGATCTTTGAGAGGATAATAGCCAATTATTTGTTTATAACACTGGTTAAATTTTCATTAGGCAGATTAATGGAATATCATGTACTGTCAACATTGGACTGAGGGGTGGTCTGTAAGAGATAAACGGGCAAACAGTCGATGTGTCTCCCTGAGTAAATTAGTTTTTGCTTTCCTGTTTTTCATATGAAAATGGAAAGGTGGACAAGGTGGTGCATTTTAAAACAGGTCTCAAGATGGGCCAAATCAGTTAAATATGAAAGCAATTCCGGTAATAAATACATTATAATAACTTAGCATCGTGCCTATCATTTTGATTTCATGAAAGTCTGGGATAATGTAGATTTTTAACCTGCTCTCTTAATACACATTTCCTCTTCCTGAACTTCAGCGTTTCTTGCTGTGAGGTGAAAGCATATTACTTTTTTTTGCCTGATTTTTCTGTGTAATCTGTTCAGTATTACAGCTGGTAAGTGCTAGAGGCTCACAGCTCTTTCTTGTGAATTCTGGTATTATCATACCGGATAGCATGAGCAGTCCCCTCTAAGTACTGTATTATCAGCATCAGAACCCCTGAGTGGTTATGGTTGCATATCCTCCTCTTTTGAAGTCAGACTATTTCTTAACGTATTAGCCTGGGATTTTCAGACAAGCCACGGAGAGGCAAACACCCAAATTTCAGTGGGAGTCAGGCCCATAAGTCCACTTAACCTCTTTGAAAAATCTCAAGACATTTTATAGAAGAGCAAAGCCGTGCAGAGGGTCTTGTCAGCCTCATCACCTTAATTTGACTTCACAGCTCTGCTGCTCTCGGCGCTGCGTGGGCAGGTGGAGAAGAGCGGTCCTCTCCAGTGAACGCAGCTTTGGAATGCACAGCAGGTTTAAAACAGCCCCGAGACATTTCATTCAGACTTGACCACTAATAATTACGGAGCACAAAAATGGCCTCTTGCTATCAGGAATAGCAAAATATTTATTTCTGATGACATATCATTATGGCAGTGCCACGTAGGTTTCCATTTACAGACAGCGCTTGGTGACATTTGCTCTTCTAGGTCACAAGTCTATGTGACTTTGAGGCTGTATAATGCTCCCGAGAATAATATTCATTCTTACGCTTCTTAAAATTGCAATTTTAATATCCATCTCTACAAAAAATGAGCCGACATTTTGTTTACAAAATACCCAAGTACTTACATAACATATTAATAAAAACTCTTAGACATGGTGAGGGGACAACTCACGCTTCTCACGTGTTACGCTGACCTCATCCAAACATCTGTAAGAAAAACAGAGCTGAGAATTAAGTAATGATGCATGGCACTGGTCTGAAATGATATTCTTGGGTTTGTTGTTGCAGTCTTCTTAAAAGACCCCTCTCGTGCGATCATAGACCTACCTTCGGAAGTCAATATTCTCTATCTGCATCAACGAGGAGGCTCACTGTGCTCTTCTTCTGCCACACAACACGGTACCTTGCCATGTGTCAACAGGAGCAGCAGCAGCAGCCCGGCTCCAGGCCACGCCAGTGTCTTCATACTGATCACAAAGGATAAGAAAGTTCACTCCAGATTCTTAAATTCATTAATCTCTAACGTATTGTACTGTGGAATGGTTTTTTTCCAAGCAGAAGGTGTTTATTGATACCTGTAAGGTGTTTCTCGACACGTATAAGGTGTTTCTCCTCTATAAATGGTTTCTACATGCTTGATAGGTTTAACTGGTTTATTCTCTTCCTGAAAATGTACCAGTCCAGCGAGGCAGGGACCCCGCCACACATGAGTAGTCAGGTGCATATTCGTAAATCAGTCTGAAATATCGACAGCTGTCGATAAACAACAGACATTGAGTTACATGTATGACAAAAAGATATAGCTGATGTCTTTGACTTTCAAAAACTGAAAGGAACTCCTGTTTTTAAAGCAACCAAGATTTTAGCTGAGATTCTTAAGTTAGACTTTACTTGTTGTATAGACCCAGTTGCTCTGGTCCTGCAGGTGGATGATGTATGGAAATGGTTTTCACTTTAAACAGGGACAAAGGTAAAAATTGAGACATATTGAGGAATTTCATTTTTTAAAATATTTTATTTTTAAGGCAATGAAATAGCCATTTTAAAACATTCCATTTTTGACTGTGTCAGAATGTTACAATAAAAGCAGAAGTATTTTAAAATCTACAGTTAATTTCAAGGTGAAATGCTCTGAAGAAATTGAATTGGATCAAAACAAAACCAGAATGGCTGGTGAAACATTCCTCTTGAACATGAATGTTTTTTTATCAAAATCAAGACATCCCTGAAAAAAACACAACATTTTATGATAGGAAAGTCGCTCTGAAAAAAAAATCAGTAAATGTTACTGTATTGTTAGGTGCACAGTGCTGAAAAACATGCACTAATAAGAAGTGGGTTTTTTTCTGATATGACCAGACTGACTGTGATAACCTGCTCATTTCAAGTGATTCTATTTCCCTTTTTTGAGTTTAAATATCTTGCCTACTTCCATGAAGAAGCCTTTAATTACACTCATATCTAAGTGGTGTAAATGAGATCAGAACAGATCCCTGACAGCAATGCCCTATGAACTATGCCAAGTGCTGTCATGAAGTATATTTTCTAGTTTCCATTCTATTTTTGAGTGAAAATTGTTGCTGTGATGCAGGATCTGTACTGGCCTCTTTAAGGAGTTAAAATGTGTGCTAGCAAAGTCATGGATGTCTGTAATGAATGGGATTATCTGTACTACTCATCAGTGCAGAAAGAATAGCACTAATAATGCAAGTAAATTCTCATCTTGCAGATGTTTTTCTGTTTCATCTTGGAAGTGAATCTGTTCACTCATAAATCTTGCTTTGGTTTAAAGAAAAAAAAAAAATAAAGGAAGAATTAGTATTCTAGCAAGTCCTCTCCATGGAATGACCTTCATCATTTTCAGTGTAAACGAAATGTTGCAAGAACTGATAGGTTCTATTTTTCTTGTATGAATTTAAAAGATATGTGAATTTTGCAGGGGAAAAAAAGAGAATTGCTATGTACTTGATTTAAAATGCTGTGAAGTATGAAGTCCATCCGGCAAACAATTCCTAAGAGGCGTGGTAGCAACTAGCAAAGGTGTTACTCCAAAACTGCCAGCAGCAGTTTTGTTATAGTTCCATTGAAGAAAACTATTCACTAAGAAAGGAATTAATTCTCTCCCCATATCCATCCAGAGATTCTCCATTTGTGTGAATGGAAGATACACGTGTGTATATGGAGGTATCCTTTTTCCTTACAAATAGGCCATATGATAAGCTCATAACGGTTTTGTGGAATATTTGTATTTCCCTTGCTTGCTGTGAGCCAGACTTCTTTCACAAGGCATATAATTAGTAAAAGCATCAAAGTGGACATATTTTTAGCAAGTATTCTTCATTTCCACAGCATTCTTCCAAAACTGTCAATTTTGGAAAAAAAAAAAAAAAAAAATCCCACCCATAAGGATGAGGCAAAATGTGAGATTCAATTTGTGCACACGGATATCTGCCATTTCAGAGGATGGCGAGTTTCCCCTTCCCTAAAAGAACAGGTCTGCTTTCACTGAAGAACTAATGAACTCTGACCCTCTATTAACTATAAAAGGAGCCTCAGTTTAGTTGGGCTTTTTAATCATGTTAATGCAATTTATCTACTGCATAGGGAGACTAATCTCCACATTTCAATACATTAGTTAAAATGAGGTGGCGTCTATACCATTTTGGGATTAGTAAATCTACTAGAGACTTGCCTTTTTCGTAGGATGTAATTTTTTCTTTTCAGGCCATCATCATTAGTGCCCCTTACCTGCAGTACTCAAAATAACCAGCAACAAACTGTATGCAAGCTGAGGTTTTTGAAAGAGGCTAAATCAGTTAGGCTCCCAAATCCCATCAAAGGACAGTTGTGCTTGGACCCTCATCAATCTTAAATCCTTTTGGAAATTCCAACATTAATTCTTGCTAACGGATCAAACATGTCCTATAAAGCAAGGGGTTCAGTGGCTGCTCTCTTAGCAGAACAGAAAGAATAAAGTCACTCTCTGGTGACTCCCCAAAATACCTTCCTTCAGAAACGGCCTTGTGAGATCACCTGGCACGCTATGATACATTAGCTTCATTTAAAACAACTGATAATATCCCGAGACTCACAGATATCATCGCTGCTTCCAGTTATATTCAAGCCTCTGACGGCAAGATTTGGCCAACTCGGTTTTAAATACAACACCTAGGATGTTAACAAAATATGTTTCATGTGGCTGGTAAAGTGGCTGCTTTTTATTTCAAAGCCATTGACTTCAAAGGCTGCTTGGATTCTGTGTGTGTGTGTTTTCTTTTAAAAATCTTCATACTGTTTCTGTCTTTTTTTCTCACTATCAAATAGATCATTACATTTTCAACACTTAAGGACAAAAATTCTTCTCTCAGATCTGCACGGCAGATCTTGACAGTAATAGTCAGCTCTTCCTCACATGCAGGGAACTCCTGTTGACATCAAGGAGAGGAATGGAGAGATGTGCAGGTAGGTCTAAGGAGAATGACGGCATCGAGACCCTCTGGCCGAGGTCTGGTGGGAAGTCTGACCCCCATTTTCCAAACACCCTAGGGCCTTGGGATTTTGGTGCCCAGTTTCCCCTACATTTTCAGCAGCTGATCTCGAGGAGCCATTGAACGCCCATTTTCTGATTCCATCTGCGCTCAGAATTTCGGCTGCCGTGTTCAGGGCCATATTGACACTCCCTCACATTCACCTGCATGTTATTCTTTTCCTGCCAGGGTCATTTCTGATAAACAGCAGATTTGATTACCCTTGTCACCCAGTTAGCTGGCTGTGCATTTAGGAAAAATCTCCTATTTTTGCTTGTCTTTCTTGGCACTAAATACTGTGCCGCATGTTTGCCATGAACCTTGGCATCGAGAAGTTAATGGTTGGAGTTGTGTTTATTCCTATCCCACAAACTCATTAATAACATGAACTCCATAGCAAGTGTCAGCCAAGGGAGGAGACGGTTATTTGTTTATTGGTTTTGTCTGTGCTTTTGGGGGGGTCTTCACTTCATCTTTGTTAATATTAACAAAGTATTTGTGAAACAGAAGAAACTTGGACAGACAGCAGCTTATTACAGTTCAAAATGCCAGGAGGTTGGTGCTGCTCTCCACTAACATATAAGGCTTTATTTCATTTCTCTTTTGACTTTTACCATGAATGTCTTCTCAGAACTTTTCTAAGCATCTTCTTTTCCCATCTCTTCAAACAATGAAAATAAATCCAATGGCAAAAAAAGCCAAGTATGAAAAGGAATAGCTTGGCCACGTTAAAATGTCTTCCTCCAAAACCCAGCTACTATGGAGAAGGATTAGCCATTAAAATGGGCACATAAAAAAAAAAAAAAAAAAAAAAAGCCATTAGGATAGATTCGTTCCTTCACTTCTCATTTCAATCTTCCATTGTGTAGGCTTAATGAATAGCACAAGGAGGGTGAATAAGTTAAATAAGGCAAATAAGGCCATGGTTAACTTAACTAGTTATATGATTAATTCTTTGCTCTAGCTATTTTACTCATGTGGGAGTGTTTGTCTGTGTCATGAAACGTATATTCAAAATCAGTGGTTCAGTTATTTAAAGTTGTAAGGTTTTTATTTATATAAATGTACATCTGTTGTCAAATAAAGCCGCTTAAAGGGAATCTTACTGTGAAAAAAAATTCAGACCAAGATCCAGGATAATGGAGAATCAGTCCTTAAATAACCAGAGGCTTTTATAGAGCTGGTGCAAACATTTTTCAGACATGCCCTAACTGACCTCTGTAAAGGACTTTTGTGGAGAACAACTGTACAGAACATTGCCTTCGGTACCATCATCTCTCTGTTGCAGACATCCCCTCATGATGGGTTTGTCCATGGTCTCCACTGCACGTTGAAGGGAGAACAGAGCAGAGCACACTCATGGGAAAGTTCACCAAAAGCTGTCCTCCAGTGAACACAAAACCCTCTCTGAAGCTGCAAGAACCACTCCTGAGCAACAGCTCCACGCCAGAGCCATTGTCCCATGAATAGAAGTGTAAATCACAGAGTATGGGCTTCCACTACCCAGAGGACACGTGAAAGCAAACCTATTTTTGTACTTGCCGTACATGTGTATGCAGTCCCCCAAGCCCCCAGCCAAACCAGAACGGAATGAAGGGGATGTGAGACACAGCCAATGCTGACTTATCCCCACTATGCTCAGTCTCGTAGTTGAAGTTTCTGTGTTAGATGTTTAATCGCACTGATTTCTCCCTACAGTCAGCTACAGGTACATATGGAAGGTGATTTTGATCGTCAGCCCACCAGAGAGTGGTTCGGCTGTCTATCCCTCCACTGACTGTGAAAGATCCTGGGACGACTTTACTGCTAGGTTAGGATACTAGTTTCTAAAGGGAGATGAATCTAAGCAATGCTGAAGAGGTACAGCCCTTGTTAATCAAGAGGAAATATAGATGGGAGTGAGGGCGTGGGGTAAACAGCGATCATTTAGGAGATTTCTCATCCCTGCTGCTGCTGGCTGGTCTGTGAATCGTGCACAGGATCTTGTTTCAAAAATTCAAAATTTGGAGAACACTCTTGATAGGATACAGGGTCTCGTGTTGCTCCCTCCTGGCACAAGCAATGTTTTTACCACCAAGCCAGCTTTCAGTACCTGTATCATGGGTTCCAGTTCTGCTGGAATCTTTCTTAAACATTTGCACAAAACTGGGTGGTCTACAATAAAAAGAAAACAACCGAGAGTGAATACAAAGGTTATGTGAGTAAATGTGCCTAAAGTTTCAAATGACGACTCCATTGGCCGTTTATTTCATTCACTCTCGTCTAGCAGAACCCAGTGCTTGAATTGTCCTTTCACTCTGCCTTGCCAGTCTCTGCTGTTTCAAAACCCTGCTCAGATATCCTCTGCACAGGTTTAAATACAGAAGCTGCATGGACACAGGCTATAATGGTTTCACATGGGTCTTTTCAATCTTTGCCATAGCAGACCGCGAAGTGGTAGGAATAGGATTTAATCTGTTAAACTTTCAGCCCAGCTCAGGAAAAGAAAATTTACCACATTCTGTCAAATGTAAATGTGTAAACAGAAGGAGGAAACTCATGATGTGTAATTCAACCGTATAAGATGAAGGTATTTTTTCTGCCTTTTTGCTGGATAATGGGAAGATTCATGATAACCTGTGACCTTCCAAAAGTGTCTGAAGGGCATAGCTGACCCTCAGCAAAGAAACATTTTCCCCAGCTTGCCAAATTATGCACACAAAAGAAGTATATTCTTGTGCTGCAAATCAACGTATGTCTTTCAACAGAGACCAGTTTGAAGTCCAAATTTTTAACAATACCTGATGATCTATTTACACAGAAACTTTCAAAACATTGGTAGCAAAAAAAACCCTGACATGATGGGTTTTTCTTTCGAATTAGGAGAATTCTTGGAATGGTACCTTTGTCTTCACCCGTATCCTCTGTTTCCTCTGCGTGCTCATGACAAGTTAACAAGAAAGACTGACATTTCCTTAAATTTTAGAGCTGACATGAAAACTTATCCAAACTTTGCATCCTTAACCTTCAGAATAACAACAGGAACAAAGAATTATGTCTGATATCACTCTTATTGTTGGACAGATATTGCTGAACTGTGCTGACACTGGCTGGCGTTCATGCCCAGCTCGCACCAGCTACAGGGGTACCGCTGTTGCTTGGGGGCTATTTTGGGAACTGTGAATTAATTGCCTATGGATTTGAGGCTGCCCTGCACAACGGTGAGGGAAGGGACTCTCCCAGAGCCGGGGCTGCCTTGGGACGTGCTGCCTGGGGGTGCAGCCTGCTGTCTGCAATGGGTACCCCATGGGGCGACGGGATTTGGGGCTGGGGCCAGCCCCTGCTGTCGCACCCAGCTGCCTTTGGGGTGTCCTTTCCCAACAAGGCCAAGGTGGGCTCTGCATGGAAGAAGGAGCTACACCTCCAATGGGCTGTGGATGTCCCTTCCCAGGGAGGGCATACAGGACTCTCGATCTCTGAGATTATTGGGTTTATTTTCAGTTTGGAACTTGGGTGTATTTTTTATTGTTACTGTTGCCTGTCACAATTTTTCAGAAATGCGCACACACACCAGAGCTTTAGGATCAAATAGAAAACTGAATAAATCAACGTATTATTGATGATGGATTAAAACTATTTCCGGCAGAGTAATCTCCTCTCGTGGTGCATCTGTTGAGGAGGACTCTGTTATCCTTTTGGGCATCTTTTAGGTGTATTAATTAGTACCAGCTGTAACTGGTACCAGCTGTAACTGCTTCAACTCTGAGAGGCACTAAGGGCAGCATGCTCCAGCATTCGTACAGCCCCTTGGGGTGAACGTGCTCTCCCCAGCAGGCGTTAGGGATGCAGGAGGAGGACACATGCTGGGATGATCAAACGCTCTGTGTGACTGCAGACTGGGTGTGTGAGGTGGGATGTGGCCGTAAGCCCTTTCATGCTGTACATGCTATCATACCATATTAAAGTATACATTACCACTAAACATAAGTAACATCATTTTCCATGTTAGGGTTTCATGCATTTCATTTATAATTTAAGACTGTTATGAACTAGACTGATAATCAGTCAGAGTTCTTGAATTGTTCTCGAACTGTTGCAAAAATAAAATATTACAGGACTATTTCAACTTGATCAGATACTATCTTCCTTCATACAGCTGGTACTGCCTTTTCATTCTGCAGCAAAGTGTCTGAGGTCAGGGAGTGCCTTCCTCTTTGTCTGGTCTCTATTAAATCTCTCTGGAAAAAGTTGTCCTCTAACAGATTTTTTCCCCCAGCATGCCTTTTTGGGACTGATCCTTTAAATTTCACAGAAGCAAGCTGCTACAGCTTTTGAATGAACTTGCTGCTATTTGCTCTCATTCTCTCCCTTTTCCAGCTGTTAAGTGTTAACTCACATTGCCTTTCCTTGCAGGTTTTCATTTTTTATTCCTGGGAAGTACATTTTCACATAGGAAAAAAAAAAAAATCCCATAAGTCCTAGCAAATCCATTTAAACACAGATGTAGCCATTTTACGGTTGTTGCTATGACAGTTTGGCAAAGGTTATGCATACTGTGAAACCTATCTTCCGAGGAGAGAGAGATCCATGTACGAGCAAAGGCAGAAGGTGGAACCCAGCCTCATCCATGCGGTTTGTTTGGTAGGGAAAGGAAAACGTAGAAGGAAACTCTGCCCATCATGATAGCTCTTCCATTACACCTGCCGACATATAAAAGGAGCTCAGGGTCAGTGAAACAAGAGAAGCAGAAGATTGATCGTGGGAATGGGAAGGTGAAAAGGAGATCATTTTTTTTGTTTTTTTCTGGTTATTCAAGCAGAATTTAGCCCAGACTAGTAGAGGGACAAGTCTACCAGGGAACATCTCCTGTCCGAAAGTAATGTGTTTTAATCCATGTAATGCTGCGCGTGGTTCAGCCCTTAACATAGACATGGACATGGCACGTTTAAAGATATTTTTTGTATCTCACAGCACTGCTAACAAACCTTATTCGTTAAGAGTAAAGCCATATCTAGTGTACTGTGATGTAACCCCTGGTATTTAATTCATTTTCTAATGTGAAGTATTTCTCAGTGTAAATAAAGCCCAAGGGGAGTCAAAGGTCCCTTTCAGAATTCCTAGGGAAGCATCATTAACACCTTAAGAAATCTTCACTGAAAATCAAAAGTGATACGCACCAATTAAAAAACAACAAAAAAATCTATACGAGTCATAAAAATAGGGTAGATGTGCTTCAAGCTCATTGCAATAAATTAATCTATCATGACTACTTTGCTCCCTGCAGAACAAGTCTGTTAATTTTTTACTCTTAAAATGGATTTATACTGTCTCATCTTGACATAAATCCTAAATTTTAGTTAAAAGCTGAAGAAAAGTAAACTAAAGTAACAACTAAAACGTGAGTTGGAACCAAATTAAATGTTTGGTTAATTTTTTTAAGCTACCTTAGGGAATAGTCACTGGATATAAATTTATAAATTTATAGAAAATTCTTAAATACAGAGAATAAATGTATGCTCCTTGTTTACACTAAGTTATTCCAAGGGTGAATTTGGCCCAGCTTGGTTTAAGCTATTCTTAATAGAATCAGGATATCAGAAGTCTATTTTTAGCAGCATTTGTCTCATAAATGGACAGTTTTGATACTGTAGGATTTATAATTACTTTGTACATTTCATACATATAGCACAAAAGATCCAAATGCAGCATTTCCTTTGATAGCCTATTATGCCTGACATGAATTCCCTATCACATCTTGTTAGGGAAATTTATCTTATGTGAGAGATTTTCAAATTACATTTGCAAAATATACAAACACCAAATGAGTCTGTAGCTTAAAAATAAAGATAAACTAAGAAACACACATTTAAAGACAATTACAATCATTTTGAGCAGTATTTGTCAGTATTTCAGGATATTTAGTCTGGAATTAGTCCTCTCCCTGTGAGGGCAGCATTTCTTTGCTCCAGCGCAAGAGATTCAGCTCCCTGCGCTGAGGCCCACAGCGCAGCCCCGAGGCAACATGATGGACGCAGCGATGGTGTTTTAAAGTGTGTTTAAAGTGGCACAAAAAATTGCGGGGAGGGACAACATCACCTTTACAGCTGCCATCCCTCGGTCACTAATTTCTCACCGTCCTTCTGCACCCACCCATGTCTCTGTGCATCCTCCAGCATCCCAGGGACTGGGTGGGCAGCGCAGGGGTAGCAGGACATCTTTCTCCTCCTGCCTGGGAGCAACGTTTTCAGCACCTCAACCCCCCACACACACCCCTTGACCCCCTTCCCCACCCAGATGTGTTGAGGAATGGGAAGGAATACAGGAATCGCCTGATGCTGACATGTGATGGGATGAAGTTACCCAAACTTGGTGGCACAAACAAAGCCCTGTGCTCCTTCAAAAGCTCCTTTGGGACTGTCGGATCTAGGGAGGACCAGGAATACCTTATCCCCAGTCCTCTCTGGTATGAATCTCACCCTGGTAAGAGCAGAGGCCAGCAAGGGATGGTGCGGGAAGCGGTGGTGGTACCCACCACACAGGTGTAGCCCCGCATCTCTGCTCATCCCTCTCCCTGCGCCGCCAGCGGTATCACTCCTTTCAAAGGCAGCATAGCTCCAGGCAAATCTGCTCTGCAGATTGTTTCCATCCTGTGTTCCCCATGGTTCTGGCTCTGTCTGTGCCTTGTAGATATAGTAACTCTGCAGCTTGTAAAGATTTGTCTGCTCTCCCATCCCCTCCCCCCACTCGCTCCTTACATCAGTGACTGGGAGAAGTCCGTTCACGTTACAGGTATCGGGGAACATAGCGACGCACCGAAGACTTCAGTGTGCCACGTCCTCCAGCAAGCCCGAGTATGAGACCCCATCCTCCCGATGGTGAGCTCCAGCAATCAGTCCTTACAAAGGACCGGGCCGTGCAGACTCGTAGGGAAGTGCAGACATCCGAAGGTTGTACGCTCCTTACGTTCAGTCATCGAGGGGCTCGGCTGAGATAAAGAGTGATGGAGAAACAGCCAGTACCTAGCTGACACCTCCAGACATCACCATTTCATAAATGTTTACTAACAATAAATAGTAATAATGAGATTTTATTACTTCCTGACTCCTAGTCTTACGTGCAGTCCCCCAAGAAAAAAGCCATGCATCTTGGAAGAGCTCCAGTGGGAAACACAGCACAGCTGCTAAGCAGAGGGTCCCTTGGAGCCCATTACCTGCTGTACCAACCTCTGCAGTGGCTTGCGCTAAGCACAGGCTCCAGTTTAGTGCCTCCATTTTCCAACTTCTCACGCTCCAGCTGTCTGAAAAGAAGCTAAAAAACAACAACAAAAATCCCTTCTCCCTCTCCCAGCACGCACTTGCACAGCAGCTGTATTTCCCTGCGTTCCCCGTGCTTGGAGATCACATTGCGGCAGAACCAGACCTACGGTCTGAAACTCTGTTTTGTGAGAAACCAGGCTGCTCCCCTCTGTCAGCTAGCTCTCGGTGAAACTAATTTCTTTCTTCAGTTTTTTCCTGCTTAATTTCTCCCACTTTTTTCTCAAACACACAGTCCTGCAAAACGGGCGTTTTTGTGTTACTACAAGAGATTTCTCACCTAGCCTGTGAAGGAATGAACACCAAAGGGTGGATTTGGGGTTGGTCTGTAGAAAGGTGCCTCACACATACATCTCCTGGTACCCAACTCCATGTGCAGTTCCCCTAGTTACTCTTCACCAGGACTTCTGCAGACAGATAGAGGTTTGGAACTAGACTTTGGTCCACCAGACCGTCAGATCTACGCACGCCCATGTTGGCTTTGCAGAATGAGTTGCAGTGAACGCCTACAAGCAAACAAACCCTTTCTTCCTGCAGCAGAGGGGGAATGTTAAAGCTCGAGGGCTGCAGCTCTCCGGCTGATACCTTGTTATGCCAAGTTGGAGCGCAGAGTAAATTTCTTACAGCCGAGTTATAAACCCCCTGAAAATAGGTTTTATTATGGAAATGCAAACACAACCACAGCTATAGCAACATGAAAGGCTCTGCTATAATAATGCTTAGATCCAACTCTTTGTGCACAATTGGCATAGAAAAGTATTTGATTTTTGTTGGGGTTTTTTGCTGGTACGTGTCAGTGTCACTTCACAGTTGGTCTCAGTTTATAACAAAATGCATAAAAATTGTTAGTAATCCTCGTTTATAGCTAGGGTCTCAGAAGCACCATCTCAGGCATTACTTTACCTATCAAACATGGCTAAAACAGCTATTGACATTTGGAACCGTTACTCCTGGAAAGAAAGATGTGATGTTCACAGTTAACTAAGCAGAATGTCTATTGCATTTAGTGTCTCTCACACACTGTAAAGCATTAGGCTCACCGACCGAGCTTTGATAATCAGTTTGTTTCAGACAAGAAGGGAAAAAAAGACGGGAGAAGGGAAGGAAATCATGAAGACCCTTAGTCTGAGATACTCTGCTTTGCTCTAAGTTCACATGCTCTGCATATTTTCAGAATCCTGAGATTTCCCTAAAAATACCCTCATGTTTATATTTCTGGGTTTTAGTTAAAAAGAAGAAGAATAAAAAAAAAAAAAGAGAGGGATTTCATTGTACTCCTACAGTTTCCACTACATAAAGTCAGGCTTTTATGGAAAGCTGTGGTCTATTCTGATCTGTTGAGTGGGGGGACAATCCAAATTAGAATAAGGAAATATCTGGCAAATCAGAGGAAAAAAACTGCTGTCCTCAAATTTCTTAGCATATTTTGTTGAGTCATCCTGCCCTAAAATATCCAAATGTAACAATTTAATTTGTATTGATGCAAAGTGCTTTTAAATGGCCATGTTTTGCTTTAAATTACTCAAATAAGTAGTTCTGCTCAGTTCAGTACATTGAGCCCCGTTGTGAAAGTAAGGTTATCACTATTCAGCCACATGCCTTCACGTTGAAAGCGATCCCTCACCTGTGCCTATCCATTTTCCTGAAGTATTTTTAATGATCAGAAGCATAAATCTCTGTTTCACAGGACCAGACACATCCGTGGCACTCAGCCATCCTTCCCCCCATTTCTCTGTAACAACTTTAGCAAATTTGTTTCGACTGCCATAGTCCTGGCACCTCACTCACTAAGCATCAGCATTCCAAAAATGGTTAAGATAACAGAATACTTAAAGATCAGTTTTGTTTGTTTGTTCTTAATCTGAATATCCCTTCCACTCAATAGTTTAATTAATGATTACATGTAAATTAAATAACTTTAAATGGCCAGTTTACAGATGAGGTAGTTTGGCGTGGCACAGGAAAAATGGAGCACGTTCTGAAAAAACCTAAATAAATGTGACAATGTACCCTTTTAAGATTTCAAATATCTTTCTCCCCCCCCCCCCCCCCATACACCTCAGGATGTATCTCCAGCTGGAGAAAGCCAGGCAAGTGCCATGTGTTTGTAATACGCATATAACTGTATTGGCTCTTCTGCTGCTATTGTGGTGCTCTTGGAGATATTCTGCATAAAATATAAGCCTCTATAGAGGAACATAAAGTTTAAATGTAAACTTTGTGGTGAGATCACATTGCCCAGGCCAATTGAGATTGCCTTTTCATTTTCATGCTCTGCTTCCATAAGAGCTATCTAGGAACAACTACTAAATTTTATCCAGTTTTTAAAACTTCACATCATATTTACAGTATTATTACCTTTGCATATATGCTGGTTGGACCAAGAGGCATTATTTTCTTAGTCTCCTGATCGGAGAGAAAAAACCTAAGGTCTCACGTTTTCAGAAGGGAATAACCTTTACTGGGTATAAAAGGCACAGCTATAGTGAAGTTAAAAATCAGGATTTGCCTCTGGTGGGTGTCTGGCCCTCAACCAGCCTCACTCAAAGCTATTTACAGAGGCTTAGAGGAATTTCCAGCAGTGTTTTCACACATAGATAGTTTGTAATAGTTTGTTGTTTGGGATCCTGGATTGTGTATTCATCAGTTTCCAATGATTTGTTGTGACAGTACTTAAAGGACCCATGAGTGATACTCTCCAGGCAACTAAATGAATAGCATATTGCTATGAGCAAAGGTATTTTTACTGTTCTTTTGCTGACTTTTATGTTTACACTACAACTGTGTTATTTAATATGCAGATTCTTTTTCTTTTTTTTTTTTAATTGGAATAACTGGTTATGTCAATTATTGAACCCTCCCAAAGGAAGGTGATAATGTGGAGCTTAAGAGGGAACAGTGTTTTATTTGGTGTTGGAAGTTTTGTCTGCTTGTGATCTACAGGGATTTGCCTATTGTGGACTTTTTCTTTCTTTCTTTCTTTCTTTTTTTTTAACTTTCCATTATTTGACTCATTTCAACAGTGAAACAATTAATTTTTGTCAGAAAACTTTCCATCAAAATTGTCCCTTTTTTTCATTCCTAACATTTTCTAGACACTCAGCCAGCCTGTTTCCTGATTTTTATAGTCTAGCTTATTGCCATTTGCCTACGAATCTGTCATTTTTTTCTGATGCTTATTGGTCGCTGATCATTTTTAATTTATTGCCACTTCCTTGTTTTTTCATCATATTTGTCGACATAGTTATGGCTGGAGTTATATGCACACAATCAGTAATGCAGTTAAGGAGTACTTTGTCTTCTGGGTAACTGAAAAAGTCCCCTCAAATGATTAATAGATGAAATGTAGAAAGTGTAGCATTTCAAAGTTGCCAAAACTTGTGGAATATTTTACATTTCAGTGGAGTCATCTGTTTAACAGCCCCTGTTTTGTTTTGTGTATTACTCTCCCTTACATATGCTTTTGGTTTTGAATCTTTATTGGTTTTGTCCTTTATTTCCACTCTTTCCTTAGTACAGACACATAGGAAATCATAACTGAAATAATATTCATAGTTTCGTGTATGGTGTGAATAGAAGCAAATACTCTCTGTTTCCATCTGAGAAGCAGACCAGGATTAAAAAATAAAAAAAAAATTAATAAATTTGTATCAGACCTGGTGCAGTGATGCTTAAAATGGAAGCAGGATCAAGTCTTTATCATTTTTAATAAAAGAAATAGGTCAGGCCTGGAAAGCAAAAACAAATACAACTAGCTAATAGTGAATTATTATCAAATCCTTGAAGCTGTTTAGCCCATTACATTGTCAGGTAAAGCTCCCCATGGGATTTGAAAGCGTATTTATTTATTTTGTTATTAAGAAATGTATTTGGAAGTTTTAAAAGTATGGATCAAATTCTGGTTTATGCAGAGTACTAAATTTATACTGTTGGAGCGGGAAGTAAAATATGGTCCAGGGTTTTTAAACCCTCAAACGTTTTTGGCACTTTGGGAGGAAGCAAAGAACAACTGTTTAAAATCTATTTCCTTTTAGCTTCATCGCTATATGTCATCTGTTAGCAAACGTCCACTAATGCTATTAATAGCTAAGGGAAATATCTATTTTAAGACTCTGCTTCGGGGGGGGGGTGTGTGTAAAAATCCACAAAACCAGTGCTTTCAGATCTGATAGAAACTGTAACTTGTAGTTCTGCGTTTTTTAAATCCTATTTGAAGGAAAAAAAACATCTCCATGTAGAAATATAAGAATATGCATAAGAATTAATTGCATCACCTGTATAGTGAGATGTCACATGTCAGTGTACTGATATGGGCAATAACCTTAACTGAACTAGGAAACTATTCAATTAGCTCCAAAACTAGCGAATAAAATTTGCACTCTGTGAGGTAACGCACGCTCATTGTGTCAACAAATGTCAAGAAGAATGGAGGTAGTACCTGAGCAGTGAGATATTGGCTGAACTCCTCATCTCATCAAGACTTATAAGCCCATTTGTAATTTTAAACATAAAAGTGAGGGCCAGGAAGGGGACACTTACATGCTCTAGCACGCATCTGCTAAGATGTTTTGCTGACTCGGGGCCTTAAAACTCGCCTCTTCTGCTGGTTAAATCCTGGAGCATTTTTTAACTGATGGCAAGAGTTCTACTGGCTGCTGGAGACGGAGCAGGGATGCAAGTAAATCATTTATACTGGGGAAAATACAATCCACAGCCAGTCTTGTTCGGGAACAGCGGCCAGCGCTCGAGGATCAGAGGGCTAGCAGGGAAAGGAGGAAAAGAGAAAGAAAAGACTGCTTCATCCATACTCTCCGAGCAACTTTATCACTCACTATCTAAGGGGCGAAATGGTTACTTGGCTCTTGATAACTTTAATCACAGTGTTTTGCAGGTGTTTTTCTTGAATCCACAGCCCCTGGAGTCATGTGATTATGGGAGACTTCCCAGTTTTATTGAAGTTTAACTTTCTCTGCAACTAGCAGAGCTAGAATTTTGGACATGAAAAGCCTCAAACACAGAAAAACAAGATAAAAAGATTCCTGAATTTGTTATTAAAAAACAAATCAAGGGCCTGACTCATAATGTTCATAGACCAAAGGAGATGACTCTTTTTAAACACATGGTATGCTCACACTCACCTGACCCAAGAGAGCACAGTCACAGCCCAAGTATGTGAGCTGCAGTGGCAAAGAAATACCAACTACGAAAGCATGCAACCCACCTTTGAAATGTCTTCTCTCCCCTGCTTACCTGTCCTGCTGCTTCTTTTCCTCCTCCCTGGCACTGGCTGGACATCTCTGCACCACAGTGGCCAAGGTCCTCCTTCCAACCTGAAAAGTTGAGATATGAAGAGGAAGATGGGTCCTTGGTTCATTTAAGATGACCTCGGTGAAATAAAGTTATCCAGAATTGATGCCTTGCTTCTGCACCTCTCGATAACTCACTGAACATTTTCATTTCTGAGAGGAACAACAGCTTTCTGTCATGCAACCTAAAGCACATCAAATTGTCATGGGGTTTCTCTTCCCCATAACTCCTGTCTTCATCTTAGATTGCAAGCCCCTAGATGCAAGTGCTGCCTGGATGTAAGAGAAGTACCAAGCACTTTACAGGCTTGGTATTGTAAATAAATTTAAATGTGGTAAACGGAAAAAAGTTTAGTTAAGGTGAGGCTTTTCAAGCTTATAAGCTTTGCTGCCCGAAGCACACAGGTTGCCTATACCTTTTTAATAAATAAATAAAAAACAACAACAAAAAAAAGGAACAAAACCAAACCACTTACTTAAAAAAAATCTTAACACAGGATCTTATGTCAGCCAGCCTCAGCCAGAGCTCTGGGTACGGAATGAGGCAGGATGGACCCTGAGCTTTTCAGTATTTGAAAACAGGTGTGCATACTTCTGGCTGGCATTTTGGATTTGCTCCTCTCTAGAAAAAAAAAAAATTCCTGTTAAATCCCTTTAAACGTCTCAAAGCAGCTGGGCAGATTTGACCATCTTTCTCCAACCCCCTGCTTTTATTTAAAAAAAAAAAGAAAAGAAAAAAAACCCCAACAACCTGAACTCTCCCAAGCTCCCCAAGGAAATTAACTACAAAAAACCTATGCTAATGGAACATTAAAGTTGTAATGTAAAACCATAAAAGTCAGGAAACTCAGAGTTAGGGCTCCCATGGTACCTCTAAGTCTGTCACCTCATGCACACGCACTATGATAGGACCCTCAGAAATGAGCAATCGGGTTAAAGTATCTTGCTATCTGCCCAGGTATTTTATTTATTCCTAAGGTTGTTTTGTTGCTGGTAACCTTGCTTGGGCACTGCACTAATGCAAGCGCTGCTCAGCACGGGACCACGATGACCGAGTGCTCACAGAACAGCACCGCTGCACAGGCAGCCGGCGATTCACGGTGCTCATCTAAACTGAAAAGCAGCGGAGATGCACAGATTTGTATTTCTTTTATGTGTAACTTTAGCATAAGGTTAGTTAATCTCAAGCAGCAGCCGTACAAGAGCAGCAGTTTTGCTCAGGCAGGAGATCAAGTTCTTCATAGAATGATTTTAGAAGGGAAAAAAAAAAAAAAGGAAGAAAAAAGAGGAGGGGGAACTGGGGCAGCTGTGCACGAGCGATGGCAGATACCTTATTCTGTGATTCTGTAAAAATAATATTGTAGCGATAGCATTTATGAGGGGGATTTATAGGACAATTTTGCAGCCCACATGTGTATAAGAGTCACCAAAGCAATTCATATCGAGGAAAGAGGGCAACACATTTCAGCAAAGCAATTTTTAACAAATATCCTTCCCGATATGCAATATATATATTTATATAATCGAAGGTCTGCGCACAATAAGCCAAGCAGATCGGTATCTTTCCCAAGTTTTACCTTTTGACGCCCTCCTCAGCTGTAAGCACAAACAATGAGCCGCGACTCAATAAGCACAACTGACCGGAAGAATCAAAACAATTCTTGGAAAAAAATTAGGTTATCATTCATTAGCTCTCTATCATTTGGCCACCAGTAGGCTGCAGGATATGAGGGCCATTTAATTAGGCCCTGCACTACTCTCTGGTGTGAAAAAGGCTCTCAAAAGCTTTGATTCCCCACAGCTTCACAGCAGGAAGTTGTTGGCGATAATTGACACAGGATTTCCTTGTTAACCAGCAGCAGACATGCTGGATTAAAGCGACAGAGATCTAGAGAAGAAAGTGAAAAGAGATAAGAAGCTCGGAAAGACTTCTGCTTATTTTGCACTTGAGGATGATGAGCAAATAGCAATAACAAACTGGAGTGCTGCTCCCTGTGAGTAAGGCCTCCACTTATCAGACCCATTTCAGCTTGACTGATCAAAGATTGACTTCCCTTAAAATAACATAGGCCTGGGGTTTGTTAGTTTATTAAGCTGCAGGTTTTATGAATTATCACAGTTTTAAAGATGGATTGCAGTTTATGTGAAGGAGTAGAGGATTATCAGGTTTTCATCTAAACAATTATAAAATATCACAGCTGAAAGCTTGCTTGCAAATGACATAATTTTCTCCTGCAAACTAAACAGGTCATTGTATGCCTTCATGTAAGCATTTCCACCAAGTGCACAAATACAGTAAAATTAACTCTGCAGCTGAGATGATAGCCCCGTAAAATATGTATTTTAACTTCCAAAGCGCATGCAAACCCAACATTCCCTTATGCTGTTCCAACGGTAATTGTATTTAATTTTTGACCGGGACCTTTTAGGTCTAGTTATGTTAAGGAAAGGAAAGAGAGAAATGGCCTATTGAAATGTTTCTTAAAATGTGGTCATGATAAATGGTACTGAAACAGATCCACATGAGTATAGTTAAATGAAACGTCCACTTTAGAGCAGAGACAATTATTGGATATCACTTAATAACTTAACCTTACAACAGCACATGTGGCATTAATAAAGAACTGAGAGTAATAAAAGCTACTACTACTACTATGCTCGGTGCATGCAGGCAGACGTGTGCATGCATGGGTAGGAGCGAGGGGAAAATCAGGGCACTTGGGGGGCGGAAGGAGGAGGGACAGAACAGAGGACCAAGGCAGGAGATAATATGCTAGTGGTGGTGGTGGCTGAGGTGGAAAGAGAAAGGCAGGTGCAGTCAGGGATGGGACGCAGGCAGGTAGGGTCAGGACCTGGTATTCTGAGCCATATCTACAACTCTTTGCTGGCTACTGGGTACCTGCAAACTCCCTTATCCCAACAGAACCCAGCAGGGAACTGCCCAGTCTTGGGCCACCAGTGGCATTACCGCAAAAAAACCCAAATTAATTCCCAGGGTGTATTCCCTCCTTTGGGAAGGGAGAGAGATTGTGTGACTGCTGCTACATCCAGGATTTTACAGCCAAACTGTGCAATCCCTGGAAATCTCTACAGGGTGGGGATATCCAGGAAAAATCTGTCCATACAGAATCATAGAATCATTTAGGTTGGAAAAGACCTTCATGATCATCGAGTCCAACCATCAACCATGCCCACTAAACCATGTCCTGAACTGCCTTGTCTATGCGCTTTTTGAATATGGGTACCTGCTACACCAAAACATCAAAAGCCTTAGATATAGTTTTGGCTGGAAAGTAGCAGTTCAACTGTGTGAAAAGTAGAGGTATCAGTAATTATTTTTATTCCAGTGCTGAAACTGCTGTTAACAATTTTTTAAAACAATAGCAAAACACTTCCATTCTCCCACCTCTGTTTTTAAGGTCTTGAACAACTCATTTTGGCCATTGTAATAGGTTCTGAGCCCAGAATCTTCTGTTCTTGCAACTGAAGCCAGGAGAACAGGAAAACAGACATAAAAACAGTCTCAACAGTGTGGTGGTTTTTTAATCCTAAAAGGAGGTCAGTAATGTTCTCTGCAATGAATGTAGCACATGCACCATACAGAACTGTTGTGCCTCATGGCAGTCTCAGCACCACTACCTTTAGGTTTACCATTGACTTCAATGCATCTGAGTAATGCCCATCCCATCCTCAGACCAGGAAATTCGCCTGGAAACCCCAGATGAGGTACCAGGCACTTCCATACACAATCTCCCAGTCTAATGCTTTTCTTAGGAGTATTTAAGAAGCATTAGCCATGAATTATCACTTACTGTACAGCAGCTTCTCCTAGCATGACCAAACTGGCAAATTATTATTATGATTGCATGTTCTCCTTCCCGAAGTTGCCGTTCTGCTCGAAGAAGAGATACGGAGCCCAGGCAGCCAGCTAAGCCCACTGGACACCAGTGAAGCTGCTCAGGCTACGATCAACCTTGGTGTCTTTTTAGTCTTAGCATTCTTTCTCCATGACAATAAATTATGTTTTGGAAAGTGATGGGGTGTTATGATGTAGACTCTATAATGTAAACTGATGAACTAAAGGCTGGTTATGTTAGACTTCATTGAGTATTCACTGGACATGAACTGGAACCAATGATCTGGTTACCAACAACCCTATATTTCAGTGGGAGAGGCCGAAACCCAGACCCAGACTTCTCATCTGCTTCAAATCTCTGTCATGACCTCCATCAACATTTTAGGTTAGAACACCTTAGACTAGACTGAAAGATGTCCTCCCTTACAGTTCTGGGTATCTATAGCCCTTCAAGAAACAAAGTTAAAAATCTCAATCTTAACTATGTGGTTTGCTATGACCTTCTTTTTATCTTCTTTCTGACGTGCTTTGTAATTCCCCCTATCATGCTTACCTCTCCTTATTTTAAATTGGTTGCGTATGAATTAATTATCATGTTCTCCTCTGTACTAACATCCTTTTTGGCAAGGACACCTAGCTGGTAGATTACCATGTGTTTTAACCAGGACGATATAGCACTGATTCCAGAGGCACTGCAAACATAGAAGTTTTTTAAGGTCAGTGGCAGTTTTACATACGGAGGATCTCCTGAATTAGGCCCGGAGTGCACTATCTGTTCAAACAGTGACAATTTTTTTTCATTGGCAGATAGAAGTCTCCTATTTAGTCCTGCAGTTCCTTTGCATTTGTACTAAGATAGCTAATGCGCACACACAATTACTCACTTACTATTGCATGATCAAAATAAATAACATTTGCTCTTATTTAACATAATTTCTAGCTTACAGCCAAACCATTGTCCTAAGCTACTTCCTAAGAACCTGATACAAATCTCACTGTAACCATTGACAGGCTTCATGTCAACTCAAGTGAGTCATGTGCCATATTGCTCTGTCCCATCACAAAAAAATACAGTCAGAAAAAAAATGAGGCTCTGGTTCATTATTTCAGGGTGCTTGAGCAACTTCATCTTACTCTACACAGAGCATGGAGAGTTGTTAGCAAACACATGCCACCATTGCAGCATTGGACCTTCGTGAAGGATTAATGCCATAATATGCCATGATGCCAGGCATTATTTTTTGTTTTGAAATATAGAATGCCATCGTATTTCAAAAAAGGCAGTTTTGCACATTTTGAAGAAAGAAATACAGATTAATGAGTTTCTTGCTATTTTTAATATTTATTGCAATTGATAGTTCTTGTAGTTTTTATTGGTAAAGAACAGAATTCAATTACAACTAAACTTCTTTGAGTTCCTTTAGTTCCAATATTGAATGTATTTTTTTCAAAGCTAGGATTACTTCAGTGGACATATAAACAGAATGAAAAACATTTCTTTTTTCTGTAATGTAAACAAAGACTCTATTCTATTTTAGTTTTGACACAGCAAATCGAGATTTGTGGTCAACTAGTAACCAGCTTCATGGACTAATCCATCTTAATGCTAGCAAAAGAGTTTGTTAATTTTCCTGGGAAAGAAGGTTTCTGTAATTCACATATCTACATATGGTAGATATGATTCTTTCATTTACAATGGCATTTGATAAAATCCTACTTTTATAAATGATGCATCTGCTTTTAATGTCTTAAATCCTGTGATTGAAGAGACAAATCTTCCCCCTTGTCTTGGTTTTTTTTTTAATATTTAAAAGGCCTTACTGCCTTAAAACATACATCAAGCAACATTGTAATAGAGAAATACACTTTTAAGACAAAGTGACAGATTTACATATCTGTGTGATGTGACTCTCTTGACAACCAATAAATGTATTATATTGATGAAGTGAATATGTCCTCTATCTGGTCATTTTCAACTGGAAACTAATAACCAGCATCACCATATCAGGCATGCAATAACCTGGGTTAAAACTAGGTTCATCAAATAAATCACTCAGGAATTTTTCTATTTCTTTCCCAAGACACGTTGCACATCTGCTTAGTGAAAGGAGGAAAGAAGCAATATTTCTTTGATCAAAGTCTTTTTTAATATCCTTGTATCTGTCCTGTGGGAATGCTATCTCTGGACTTAGGCCTGGGAGAGACGCTCAGCATCTCCTGAAAGGTGCTAAGCACCCTTTTACTGCCATTGACTGTGGCAAGAATATTCTGTTTCTTGCAAGATAGGGCTCCTTTGGAACAGTTGCTGATGCTCCATCACTTTCTAATGATCCAGGGAATGACATAAATTCAAGATTTCTAAAAACAAAACACAAGGTGTTTTTAATGAGTCCCAGTTTATATCAACAGCTTTCAGGAGGAAAAAGAAAAAATCTTAGGCAGAAAAGTATACTGCATTAAATTTACCCCAAGCCTCTATCTCATAGACATGAAACACCTATGCATATGTAGAGATCTCTAAGAAACACTTTGAAAAGCTACGTTGTGCTTTTAACTTTTTATAAAGTCTTATTAATATCATTTAGAGTTGCCATGTGGCTGGCTTCCTGCCTGGCCTCTTTTACTATAGACTTGGCAGTTGTTATCCCGAGCACTGCACATGTGCGGACGAAGCTGAGCGTGGGTAGCAGCCATTCGTCTGAGGCGGCTGGGTTTTGTCATATTTCAAACTGGCAACCCTAATGCCTGTTCTTACGGGATACAAATCTGGTATGAAATTCCCAGAGTCGAGTCAAGGCCTGGCCTGGCACAGGCAAATCGGTTTTTCACGTGAGGATGCCTGCAGGAGCATATGGACGACAGGGGAGCTTTTCATCTGCTTCCACGTCTGCCGGAGCCTTGGTGGAGCCACTGAGAGTTGGGGCAGGACTTGAGGATTTGCAGGATCAAGCTGCTAAAATGCGCTCCTGTCCCACACTTCTGGCTGTGGATATAGGGCTCTTCCTTGTTTAGGAGGTAGCAGACATAAATGCAGCATCCGTAGCCCAGACTTGCCCTGGTTTCAGGTCAAAGGCATGCTGAAAAGGTGGTGATAACATGGAGAAGGGAAAGTGGCAGCTACGTTGCTTTTTTTTATCCTGGAGCTTGCTAGCTGGTAAATGTGGCAGAGAAGGACCTGGAAGTGGCTCAGAGAGCAGCCTTTCAGCATCCTGATGTACTCTGGACCCACAGCCCCCCCCAGAGCCTGGACCCCCTCTGCCCCTCCATGCTGCCACAGAAGGGGCAAAACCCTGCAGGAAGCACAGGTCAAGTCTGGTGGAGACTCCTAGGTTTCTACAATCTATTTTCCATTTTATGATGGGGCAGAACAAGACAGACACAAACTAAAAAAACTGTAGATAGGAGTTGGTTCCACAGGCTTAAGGACAAATATTCAAATAACTTTTAAATTAGACAGTATGGACTTGGTGTCACTTTTCTTGCCTGTTCCCTAGGTGCTACCCAAGAATCAAGTCTCTCATGCAAACTACAGCGAGATGCGTTGCGGGCCCATTGTTATATTTCTAGGCAATGCCTGTGGCCCTAAAGTAACCCTGCACTTTTCATTTTAAAGCACCAATACCACCAACTGCATGGACAGGCTTTTTTCTTCACGTTGCGTGTCGGTCTTGGGCTTGGATTTTTGGGTAAGGCTTCAGTAGAAAATATTCAACAGGGATTTCTTTCTATAGGAAGGGATGCTCCACCTGCAATTTTGTGTAAATCCATGTCCGTTCAGCTTTGACATAGCTGTAAACCTCTTTGCTCTTGCTCACCAGAGCCTTGTTAGGACTTCAATTTGCACCAACAATGCTCCCTTCCTGTATAGCATCTCCCTTGCAGCTGGAGCGTGATATGAAATAAAGAGACTACCGTAAGGAGAAGGGGAGATTATAGGGGATAGAGGCAGACAGATCTTTAACAGTCTTTCTGCTAGATCCTGCCTTTGTATGTAGGAATAAACCTGCAGATCTACTCCGCTGGCAACAAATAGGTGGGAAACCCACCTGCTGATATCTCAGCCCTCTCTAAAGGCTGTGCCATAGACAGGATAACAATCTGCTCATGTTATTTATTGTTCTAGTTACAGAATTGAGAAAACATATAATCTAAAATAAAAGTAAATCCACTCAGTTTGTATAGTAATAATAATAGAGGATACAAATAATACACAAGAAACAATACAGTTACCAAAAAATCTCAGTAATTTATATTTTCACTTGAACAGTACATAAATGGGAGCATTTTAATGACAGTACAATTCCCCAAATAAACTGTTAGATAACGTATCCAAGGCAAAGAAGATATGCACTTCTGTAAATGTGTACGACCATAACTTTTTTTAGTCTTACATTTGTATATGTGTTTCATGCCTATTTACCAGAATATGTGCCACTTAAGGCACCAGTACCCATGTATAAGTTCTTTGGGTGAGTTGGTTGGAATAATTTGTGATACCGCATTCATTACCACAAAATGAAATTCAGTGTGGTGCTCTCTAGAAGATTTCCACCCCATCTAAGATCTGAAGTTAAATCCCAGTGCTACTGATTCCACAGGGCTTCTATCTTTGCTCAGGAGATAAGTGGGATTGAAAAGCTCCTGACAACCTCACATGGGCCCAGCAGACTTGGATTAATTTCAGTCAAAGATTTTCCTTAACTGGATGTCATACAACTTTTAAGAAGTCATTTGCTACCAGAGAAGGTGTACAGGATTGCTGAACTAACATGACATTTAAAAGAAAAGGAGAAAAAACTACTTATTCTGACCTGAAAGCAAAAGCTGTTTGTTTTGGCATCATGGTAAAAATATCTGCATGTATCTGCATAAGTAGCAGAACTCTTTGCTCACAACTGTCTTTGAAGATAATGCACCTGCCTAAATGGGTCTACCTTGTCCTTCCACTACACTGAAGGTTTGCATCCTGTGAAACAGCAGTCCCAGGACTGCAATGCTCTGTTGTGTACTTTGTCACTCGGTGTGCAATGGTTAAAAAGGCAAATCTGGACTAGCTGGCACCAGGCAGGTGGGTTTGGATGCAGGTATACAAGGGTGAAGTCACTGCAGGTCTGTATAGCTCCCTTCCTCCAGAGCAGGAGTGATAGGGAGGAAAGATGAATGTGATGGATTCCGGCTCAATGTCCCCTTCCTCCAAACTTCCTCCAGTAGCAAGGAAAAAACAGCGATGTGTGGAAGACAACTCTGAGGAGCAGTGGCTCCAAAGGCAATGGGGCAGATGGAGAGTGTAGAGTTTACACATCACCCCATGTTAGAGCTGCACCTGAAATTACAAATATCACCTTACACACTGCAACTCTGAATTCGGAACTGCAGTTATGTGAGGAGTGAAAAAAATGTGAATGTTTGCCTATCTTTTGATAGCAATGTCTCATGACAGAGGCAGCTTTCGTCAGTGCTCCAAGCTTATGTTGTCTTTATTAAAAACTAGTAGTTTTACTAGTAGCTTGCTTTGTTTTTTAACTCCTGAACATGAAAAGCAAATGTGAATCAGCCTCTTTAAATTAAATATGAGAAACAATTACATTTTGACAGTTTAATTGCATTCTTCCTCCAACATGGCATTCTAAACAAGATACCACATGTATTTAGCATGCTGATTATATTTTTAGATTGTTTTGCAATTAAGAAAGTATCCCTAAAAGAGATAAAATAATTGGTTGACTAAATCACTATTTCTTGAGGGAACAATATTAAGAAATGAATGTTGAATGGCTATATCCATAATAATTAGCTTTTAAATCACTGCTTAAAGGTTTTAGGTTTTTAGCCTTCAAAATTGTATCCGTCATTCAATTTGCTGCATATTATTCAAATTTGCTTATATAAAAAAAAAAGAAAAAACCCAACCACTGCCAACAAAACAGCCTTCAGTGTAACTGACAGGATCTCATGACTTTCAATGGCAAAAAAAGCTCAGGCACCCAAAACATCTTTCATTGGGACAGTCCTAGTCCACATCTCTGAAAGGCATTGTGCTATTGATATCGCAAATAGAGAAAAAGATACTAACTTATTTCAAAATCACTAAGTATTCAAGCACAGTCCAGCTTCCCAGGAGTTCTGGATGACCTTTACATTGCTTTTATTATATGCACAAAGCTGTTTCTTACTTTTCTTGAGGAAAAATAAAGACTAAATACTAAAAAGTTTCATGAGTTTCTGTTATTTTCCTCAACAGTTGATTGAAATGGGATGGTGGGATCTGAGTTTGAAAAAGAACACGCCCATTCCCCAGGTTAAAACCATCTCTGGGTGACAATCTTCTGAAATTTTATTTTAAAAATAAAAGAATCTATTTAAAATATGCAAGTTGGAATCAAACTTTCAATTCTGTTGAAACAAAATTATGATTCTAATTATCATTTCAATCCACACATATCTCCCAAACTTTTTTTTTTATTTTGACAAAATATTTTCATTTGACTTTTCATACCGACAAACAAACTAAAAAAAAATCTCAACTTCTTCCAGTGAAGTCAATGCAAGTTTTTATTCTGATCATTTTCTATGTAAATTTGTGCAAAGCCAAGCCAGTATTCAGAGAATAGACACAGTAGGCTTATGATTCACAACAAGACCAGATGGAATTTCCTGGAACTTGTTTTTAAGATACCAAATAAAATCATATTTAGAAGGAAGAAAGTGAGAGGCTGAACTGCAGCTGAGTCTGAAGCAACATTGTTAAGACTTTTCATTAGGATTATAAAGTTTGACCTGCTTGCGATGATCTTGAAGGTATGTTGATTTCATACATTTCCTACTGAGGTGCATACAAAAATATGTGGGTAGAGATGCCAGTAGTTCACAAAGGAATGATTTGTAAGGGGAAAGGAAGGTTAGCCCAAACATATGGGACAAAGTGAAGAAGACATGCTGGTGAGAACCAGAGTGCAACAATGCTGAATGGTCTAATCAACTGAAAATGTTCCCAGGCCCCAGCAGCAGGGCTAGTGCAGAGAGGGCCTGCTGTAGCAGGTTTAAGAACAGAACCAGATAGTAGGGAGAGGAAACTGGGAATGCCCAGTAGACACAGCTGGAACAAGCACACAGACATTTCAACACAAGCTCACAGCATCACACTTTACCTATTCTTCTATAAAAGGCCTGAGAATGTATCATCCATACTGGTTGTTGAAATAAATGCCTTTTAATATTGTAGTGCAACATAGTTCTATAAAATAACCAGCAAATAGAGGGTAATAAGAGATCTTTATTTAGTGCGCAGTCCCGAGTGCCATGTCCCAGAGAAACAGCAGGGTAACGAGATGTACCTCATCATGTGCAGGAGATGGTTTCAGAACGGTTTGCCAACGAGGGTTTGGAAAGAAAGAAGTGGTAGCAAGGTATAGCCGGGAACTCTTTCCACCCAGCATTCCTGCTGTCTGAAGATCATGAAGAAAGTCATGATAGAAACTTGAAGGAACGCTGCATGCCTTGTAGATGTTGCAGTTTTTTCAACAGTAACTGTACCAGTAAAGGATACTGCTTCCCCACAGACCTTGCCACGCTTGAGATGATGCTTCTGTGTTTTACAGGCTGAGACCTGACCCATCTCCCTTTGAAGTCAATGGCTGTCTCCTGATTGTAAGTTGTTGAAAACAGCACCAACATCACAGCAGCTGGAGCTGGAATAGTTACACCCAAATGAGCTCTTAGCTAACAGGTTTTGATAGCAGCTTATCAATAGCTGACAGCTGGTGTATTGATAGAAAGGAGCTGAGCAAAGACAGCTTCTCACATGCCAGCTGCTAGGTGACAGCACAGACATCTAATTTACATGGAACTATATGGCTAGCAAACCCCAAAGTCATCTCGTTTAGCAGTGGCTTAGGTATGTTTGCCAGTGAAGTAGCCAATGTCTCAGTTCACCATCACTGAACAGGGAAGTCCCTTCTCTACCTTGCCCTCGCTTGCTCCTGGCTCCAAGCTCCTCCACGTACCTTGTGCTGCTCCAGCCTTGCTGGTCTTTCTGCCAGGTTACCAAGTTGCATGAGACCAGCAAAGGCCTGAAAAAACTTAGTGCAGGGATCAGGAGACTCATCAGGCTAGGAGTGCAATGGAAGATGGAAGAGTAGGGAAGAAAGAGGACGAGCAAGAATTCTCCATTTCAGCAACAGAAAAGTGTTGGATGAGCTCAGCAACCCCTACTTCATCCTTCATAAATTGTATCCACTGCAACGTGAACTCTAAGTCAGAAGGCATTCTTTCAATTAAAAGATAGGAGTATAGATAGGAGAGCAGCAGGTTCAATTTATATCAGTTGCTGAAAAGACTTCTATAGCTTTTTTTATATGAAGAACCATTAGAGTCATCGGCACGTTTTTGTAAAGACTCAGTGGTCACTCCTAGCATGTCACCTGCTAATGGCATGTCCCTACCCAAAGCAGCAAATTTGGCCCAATTATTTGTGAACATATTTAGCTGAGTTTGGCAGGGACTGGAAGGTCAGACACTTGTCACTAATACGGCCGTATATATGATAACTGCTGTGAGTGAGTCTTGTGCTCCTGAGAGCCTGCTAACCATCTCCAGACAGCACAGTATCAGACAAAACATTCAGCATGGTTCAGATGAGCTAGTTATGCCAAATGTGTAGAAGCAATGACGTGCAGAACTGCTTAAAAGTCAAGTTCCAACTGTTTCTGGGATACTCAGTCCAATAGATTGATTGATGGATAAATTCATTTCTTATGACAATCAGTGTTCAGAAATGAGATCCCAGCATCTCAAGAGTCCTATCACCAAGCTCCCTCTATGGAGTGGAGACAGGGAAGCAGCTCAGGTAAGATTTCTATCTCTGTGCATTGACTACAGGAACCAGGCTACCAGTTTCTTAACACAGGTGCTTAAGTTAAGGGTCTAAAGCGAGGCGGAATGAGCCTGGGCCCCAGAGGCCACTTGGAGATGTAGGAACAGCATGCCGATGCTTTCATAGACCTGCTCCTTCCTACTGCAGCAGTAAAACTGAATAAACCTGTGGATCTGTAGCATGTTGCTGGGATTCCTTCCCTAGCTGTCTTAATCCAACAGATCTGATCCAACCTAGGTATGCTGATGATACTGTCTAAGAAAAAGACACAGGGAAGCTCTAGTTCAGAATTAGACTTTGGATTTAAACAATAGCCAGTTTTTGGCACAGGGGACAGACTTTAGATGAGCACAAATTGGTGAGCTACAGATTTAGAAAGGGGGAGAATTATTTAGATTCTGGCCAGACATTTTGGGGGAAACAGACCAAAAGTAATATCTATTCTAAGGAGAAATACTGATAGGCGGTGGAATTACAGGCCAGCTCTTTCTTCTTTTTCCTTACAGTCTGGAGTATGCCTTATAGCTCATCATATTTTTGGCTTCTGGCACATATTTTATTAACTTCCATTATATATAGAAACAAAACAGACCACTATTTTAAAAAAATGCTGTGAGTAAAAAGAGAAATGTAATGGCATATTCAAAGAGTAATTAAAGACTCTCTTATGAAAGTTAAAAGCCAAGAAGAGTTTGAGAGAATTTCACACACAAAATATTGCACAAAACTATATGAACCCATTTGCATCCACATTTGTGAGCCATGTGACTTCCCCTGAGATTCAGTTTGGCTTCTCCATTTAAAGCATTACAGATACTGAAAACTGAGGACTAAAAATTTGGCTTGCTATCAAACCCAAGCTTCAGTTTAGATGATGCAGGAGAAACCGACGGAATCGGACCTCACTTAACTCATTCCAGTCTGCTCAATTACTGTCACCATTAGAAATGACTTCATATGCCAAAACCCTTTAAGCCTAACAGAGCCTGATAAAGACGCCTGCAAAACTAAAAAACTGTAAAACTATCAGCATACTGTGGATAGGCTGAATGCCATAAAGGATGAAAGATATCCAGGAACACAGGTTTGTTTTTCTTTTCTGTTCTTGCTGTTCCAGAGATCTGGTCTTATCTCAGATACTTGTAAGTGGCATGAAGATCACAAAAAGCATTAGCATGAAATATGCTATCAACTGCCTTGTGATCATGAAGCTAGACTACAGGCAAAGTAAAGCCTGATAGCTGTTGGCACTGGTGTTGTTACTCCTGTTATTCTTTCATAGTGAACATTTTGCTGCACATAAAAAGCCCTATATGCTCCTCAGTTGAGGTGTAATACAGGCTTAAGATATTCTGGAGAATATGCAAGAGAGCCCTCAGTAATTTTAGCCATGTCCTGTGGAAGAAATTTGCCCAAGGGAAAAGGCCTATTTTTAGATTGTCACTGTTTCACAGACATCAATGAAAAAGATGGAGAGGCTGCTCAGGAGTTTCCTCACTCCACCTACGTACTGCAGAAATGGGCATCACAGCAGCTCCAAAGACTTCTCTGCTGCAGCAACTGTAGACCAACAGGAAAAAGCTGCAGCTGGAAGAAAATGGTCCACAGAAATTACAGGTAGGTATTTTTGTAACTATCACAAAAGCACCTTAAATTAGTTAGGTGCTGAAGAGCAGAATGAATGCAGGCTTTGAGCTTCCCTGAAAAACAGTTTATAATTACACCTGAACGAAACTTGCTGTGAGATCTGCAACGACACAACTCACTTGGTAACTGATTTCACAATGTGTTGAGGTTCAGTTTCCGGGTCAAATTGTCAGCTGGTGCAAACAGACGGAGTTTCCGTGAAGTAAATGGGCCTCTGGCAACTCATCCCTGCTAAAGGTTGGGCCTAATATGTGTTAAAAAAATATCCGACTTGGCAGGTCTTTTAAATGAACGTGCACCTTGGCCCTAACAAAATCTGACAGATTATAATTCTGCTGCAAGCTCACTGAAAACCTACCCTTTTTAATGTGGTTTTCACCTGAAACCTTTTGTACTTTCTGTAATTTTTTCGATTGAGACTCAGGGCTCATTTGAACTTAAGAATCAAAGTGGAAGCTTAAAAGGAGGGGAAACCACATGAACCGAAAAGAAAAATCCAGGTATAACCAGGTGTGAATCCAGATCATAACCTCAGACCAGCAGACGGTGAAATGTCAGGAGGCTCCTGATCCCACGCCAGCAGCAGGACCCGGAGCACCCAAGCCCCCCCACCTCCATACCACCCATGCCTTTGCATTGCTGCCAGGGTTTGGGAGTATCGGCTAACCCAGTTATTTTTGTAAGATTTTCTCGCATATTTGACCCCTACCTCGTAGCCACAGGCTGATGGGAAGTTATTAAATAACGGGAGACGAGACTTTATCTGCAGGATGCAGTGAGGGGGTGACTGGTTTTCCACCCGTCCCTCCCCAGTTCATTCCAGCGTGCAAGATAAAGGAGGACTGGACCCGAACCTGAAAGCGTATTACATAAATAAAGGCACAATAGAATACCCCACAGAAATAAATTACCTTTTCATATAAAAATCTTCTAAAGCCCATTTCCAGAAGAGTAATAGAGCTGCCAGTCCAACACCTGCAGGGTTGGAAATAATTTACTTAGCCCGGCTGACTTTTAGGCAGGTTCTTCGTTTGACGGATGGCCCAATTAAACATCTGTTAATCACGACGCTATCTCATCTCGAGGTGGAATACCTGCTTCTCCTAGCCTATCTTTCCGCCAGATAACATCAGATGGCCGCCGATCCATCCGCAAGGCTCTCGAGATGCCCCTTCGGGCTGGGAGGCCTGTGCCTTGCGCAGGCCTCCCTCCCCCTCCGCACAACCTCCCCGTAACCTCGGGCTCCTGAACCCTCGTGTACGTTTTAGGCCTTGATAATAAAGCAACATCTGCAAACTTACAAGTGCTTTACTCGAGTTAATTGAGTAAATTGAAGCAAGATGCGGTGCAGGGGTGATCTATGATCCCAGGTTGCGGGCCTAGAAGGGAGACAACAGATTTACTGCAAAGACAGTGGGCGGCCTTTTGTTCAGGGCCTGGTTCACGGGAAGTTTGAGGTCACGAGGGATTAAAATATCTTCAGAAACAAATGGAATAATTTGGCTGAAATATAAGGCACACAGTGCCAGCTCATGCCAGGAAACCGGAGGTGATTTATGTGCCTTCAATCCAACACATTTTTCTGATATCTGCCCCATTAGGTTGAATTTATAGATTATTGGGAGAACATGTATCCTCGTCTCCCCTTTTCTGACATGTTTGTACTCTGGGGAGCGGTTCCAAGTATTGCAAAATAAATAAAGCGGCGCGTTCCCTTGCATTCACAAGGGCGAAGGCCCACTCCCTTTAAATCTCAGGGGTAAAAAAAAAAAAAAAAAAGAAGAAGAAGAAAAAGAACAAACCAAAACAAAACCCCAGCCTCCCATTTACTATACTTGTTTGGGAATTACTTATTAAAAAAGACATTAAACAGGTAATGCTCTTTCTCCTATAATCTGTACAAGTCATTAAGTTTAAGCACAATTCGCCACCTTGAAGCAATTGGATACATTGTAATTTGTTTTATGGTCTCACAGATGCAAGGTATTTGCCGAGCTATAAATACATAAAAGTGGTTTATACGAGCAGCCCGTACCCCGCGTGAGTTAGGAAAAGAGAACTCTCCTGGTTTCCCTATTCGCATGCACGCACACACACGCGCGCACGTTCATGCACTGTATCTGTTTATATTATTTTTTTAAAGCCTGGCTCACTTTTAGTGGGATATATTGTCCCTTTTGTAGTTTCTCTGCTGCTTTATTAAATCCCAAATTCCTTACAAAACTGTACAATTTTAATAACACAAATCCATGCAGGTCATAAAGCTGTCGAAATGTACATAGCACCAGCCGTGATCAGCTGCAGTGATATCATCAACCCTGATTAGCTAGAGCCGGTCACACGACAAGGTTTTATTACAAGTGTCATTTACATTTTTGACAGTTTTACAAGGCTTAATGGCTTTGTATTAAATACATTGTGTTTCAAGGAAACTGACAGTTCAGGGTATCTTGTAAATACAATGCTATGGCATTTCCTCAGAAGCAATACTCAGGAAAAATGAAACATCTACCATTCCTATTGTAAACAGGGACATTTCACCAAAAAAAGAGTTCACCCCAGCCAAAGTTTAAGTCCAAGAATCAAAAAAAGCTAAGAAAAAATATTTTCTTTTGTCGATTTTTTTTTTTTTTTACATCAAGCTACGTATGTCTTGTAACATACTAAAACTTTTTGTAGCAAAAGCATTATCAATCACTGAAAAAACTGAGGAATGTTCCCCACAGAAATTAATGGGAAAATACTCTTTGCAAAAGTTTCCTACAAAAAACTGATTTATTGTTTGGTTTTCTTGCAAATAAAAAGCACTGCCTGGGGGCATTAAAATATTTCTGAACTTCTTTACCAGGTTCGTATCTATTTTTAATCTCATGAAGAAACCTTGCCTAAACTGATCATTTCTCACATGGTTTTAATCAGAAATGAGGACAAAATTGGCAACATTACCTCTCCTTCTACTTGGACTTTGGGGTTCATTTGGGCCTAATATAGAGATGTTCAGAAGGAAACCTCCTATACTTTGAATGGCAATAAGTCAAAATCCAAATCAGAATCTGTGCTCTTCGATAAAGACCAGTTATTTCAGAAATTAAAATGAATCCCCCAACCTGAAAACCACCTTGACGTGAAACAGATAGGCATTTTCACAACAAAATCCAGAGCAGACTGTCCATTTAAGACTTGTGCATCTAATGTAAGCTTTCCCCCCCACAGAGTATCTACTTACGCATGTAATAGTTCTCCAACTGATTAAATTTGTGCAACCTATTATTTACTATATGAATTAGGTTCTTATTCCCAGATGTATTTCATTCACTGCTGTTCCTGTGCCAATTTCTCAACAACATGGCACTAATATCCCTTATCATTTACACGCACAGGTTTTATTATTTTGATTATATCAGCGTAATAAAAATGGTACAGTCTATTTACATTACAGCCTTTTCTTTATGTGGTGACCACTATGAATTTACTCACACCGGCAAAAATTCTACCATTGCCAGTGGAAGGAAGGCTTTTGCTGATATGGCTGAAGACACCCTAGAGATTAACTTTTAGGTTAAAAAAATGAACAGTGGCAAAACAGTACTCCCAAATGAAATTGTAACACCAGCATAAAATATTACTTTACTCTGGGCCTTAAATGTTAAAAGACTGATGTTGCTTCTTTCTCCAGCTTGATCAGAGTAAAACATTGGAGCTACTCTAATGTTTCCATGGGCTTTTCAACCACCATCCTGATTACTTGAAAGAGGGTCAGCCATTTGATTCACTCTAATTCTATGTACATTATTTCAGCGGTGTCTGTAGCCCATATGCGGATGATCTACTGAACAGATAGTTCCCAATGCAAAAGTGATACAGTGTTCATAGAAATTATCCCCAAATGCTGTAAAAGTTCAAGAGGGAGACAGATATTTGGGATAAATCATGGTAGAGTACTTTTAGTAAAGTAAATCTGTCATTGCTTGCCCAGTGGAGCTTGCAGGCGGTTGTGTCCCCTGTTCCTTCCTTCCAGGCAGTGCTTTCTCCTAGAAGTAACCACAGAAACGCTGAATGTCATTTATGTTATTCTCGAAGGCTCTCTCCTTGCATGACACACTCCATGGAGCCCGCTACCACTCATCCCCTTCCCAAGGCATCTCCTCCCTAAACGATGTCTGCCCAGCCACAGGACAGCTAGCTAAGGGGCATTCACCCTTCCAGTCTGTCACTGAATTCTTTGTTGGTGCTGTAAAAAAAGTCACTTTGACCTAATAACAATGATTTTCTCGATGGATACCTGTCTGCTGCAGAGAAGAAAGTTACTGGCATAAGTTCTTCCAGCCCAATACCTATGGTAGCTCCATCACTTGTAGATTGGTGAGAGGGAAGGGAGCAGTCAGACCCAAAACCCTGTTGGGTGGCGTATGGGACGCAGAGGAACCATTTGCAGGAGTGTGTTGCTCTTTTCACCACTCTCATCTCTTCTGCCAGCACGTTGCCAATGTGGCTAAGGGATCCCTCTCGTGGGTTGCCCCCCACGGAGACAGTCCTTCCTCCTGCCCGTGGCTGCACAACCCAGAGCCAGTGTCCATGGCCTCTGCTGCCTCAGCAGCAGGTTGTGGATGGGCTGTTCTGTATTAAAGTTTGGAAATGAAAGTGAAAGCACATGTGAGACCTGCTGAACAGAACAGCAGAACCGGAGACTTAGCTGTATGCCAGAAGCCACAACCAGATAGAAATCACAGGTTAGTCAGGAAATTACTTGCATTTAATTTGGGGCCATGTCTCCTGGGAGGAGGCTGGCCTTTTCCTGTTGTGCAGTGATGTTGCCCCTGGGTATAATTTGCCTTTTTCATAAGCAAGGGTGCTATCTCCTCCTTCCTCAAAGAGACCTTTCAAAGCCAGCTGAGGAGAATCAAATGTGGCACATTAGCAACAGGACAATGGCAAAGTCATTATAAATTGACTTCCTTACTGTGAGCTCCAGTAATCTGGATGTATTACTGGCGTGATTCTGCAATAAAAGTGAAGCGGCTTGTTCCTCCACTTGAATTAAAAACACCCTCTCCCTACCACTTCAGAGAGGTAAGGCATGCTCCCATCTTCTGGGGATGAGGTGAGGTGCCCGGCGGATAAGTCTTCTGCTCCTTACGCACGTGCCCAAGGGAAGGATCCTTTCCAAGCAGGTGTGGACATGGCCACAGCATGTAGACCGCTCTGCAAGTCTCACAAGAAGGAGAAGCAGACTCCGTCTTACTTCCTCCCACCTCCACGCCCCTGGTGGGTTGCAGTAACTAATGGCAATACAACAGCCACATCGTCGCAATTCCCTCCTCCCAAAAGGAGCCTGCCTCAGCGATTAAAGAGGTCATGTTTGACAGCCGTAATTAAGAGCTGGAGCAAAAATTGATGCACTACTCTGGCTTCCAAATTTCCCAGGTGCTGCAGCCTGAGGTCCTTAGACACATGCTGACTGCAGTCAACAAGGTTGCTTGTGCCAGTGACTCCTTAGCAGAGCCAGGGCTGGGGAAGCCATCTTAAAAATGGCTAGGATGCTGTAAGGTAAAGCATCTGCCAATTTTTCCCCTTGGTTTTTTTTTTTCCTCCCACTTTCCACACAAACAATGGCAACTTTTACAAGCATGTGTCTGCCATAAAATGAGGACTCACTGTAAAAATAATGTTTCATTCAGAGCAAATAGGTTTTTAAAAGTGCATTTTCTGCAGGGCAAGGCTTTTTAACAGTTCTTGGCTCGTGCTTCCACAGAATTCATTAAAAATGTTACTCTGGATAAAATGAACAAATTCTTAATACAGTTATGAGTTTTCCCCCCTTCTTAACTTAAATTTAAAAATTAATGGTTGTGCTCAAGTATATACCTATTCAAGATGTTCTGCTAACACATCTGTATTCTCTGGATGATTTGTTATGAGCAATTATTCAGTGTCAGCAACTTCATATTTTGTAGCCTTTTGGCCATTAATGACTCTCAGTATCCCTTGCATAGTGCATCACTCCTTTACATCAGCTGTGTATGAGGTATGTGCAGAGTTCACTTGCTGGAAATGGCCAAACCTCAAAGGTCTTATACTAATACCTCCCTCTCCATAAACTGTGATGAGACTTCACATGATCATCACATTACCAAAATATGAGCAGGATTAGTAACACGGGACTCCAAAATTAGTGACTTGCGTTGCGTCTGCAATGTTTACTTTTTCTTAAGCTTTCCAGTAGCACTGATTGTGCGCACCAGCTCTTCCCATTTTGCACAACCTGAGGTATCCAGCAGCTCAGCTGCATGGACACGGCATGTCCACCCCAAAGCGTCAGCATTCCTCTGTTCTCAGGACTTGTCAGATCATGAGTAAATAACAAAGTAATAAAATAAATGAAACAGAAGCAAACAAAACAAACCCACCAGTGCAGGAACTGCAGCCTGGCCTGCCTTGAAGGGGTTAATGAATTCCAGTTTGATATAAGTTTGGATAACTAAGACTTTCCCATGGCAATAAAAGTTCATATTAAACTCAACTGGTCTTGGTTCTTCAGGCCTCACACAATCTCTTTTTCAAGCAAAACTACGTGATGCTGGTGGGAGTTTGACCACAGAGACGAGGTAAGGAGAGCCCTTGATGGATGTGATCCCATCGCAGGAGACAGGGAGTTTCTCTGCCAGAGCCAGCTGCAGGATCAGACCTACCTTGGGTCTCCAGGACTGGGCTCAGGTAATTTGAGCCAAACAGGTTGAGAAGAAAAATGCACTCCTCCTTGTATTTCATAAGTTGTGTTTTTCGCATATGCTTAAGAAAATCTATTTACAATATTAAAGCAACGTAGACCATAAAAATGGTTTAGTGGGCTACCAAAAGATTTAGTTAAGCCCTCATCTAATTAAAAATATCCCGTTAGCTGTGAATCTGTGGAGGGCAATTTAAAATAATTCTGGAAAGTAGTGTGTCCTGGGGTTATAATGTGGAGTTTTTCTTTTCTTTTTCTTTTTTCCTTTACCATTTCTTTTCTTTTTTGGTTTTGTTTTGTTTAAAGGGTGAATTAACATCTAACTGCAGGCTTCAGTATTGGCTTGCTTTTAATACCAAATACTGTCATTTCTATTAAAAAGGAAAAAAAAAAAAGATTCCAACATTTTTTTTATATTCCCCCTTTGTCTACAATGTGTGTAAAGAAAAGTGACCGAAAGGAGAGGTTAAGAATAGTTCCTTTTTTCAAATCTATGTTGATTGAATTAAAATGTTTGAATTTTATTGAACAGGGAAAAAGAGATTTTTAAAAGCCTATCTGTAGTCCCCTATAAAAGCATTTTTTTTTAATAAAACTTCTGTTTAAAAAGTATGTTATTAGCAGTATATCCTGTGCTGCATATTAATAAAACAATGGAATTTTGTATTTCTTTTTCTCATAAATTACATAATTCAAACCTTAAAACACCTTTAATGAACACTGACTCGGCATGTGGCACTTAATAAAACTGGGCTAAACTCGTTTTCTGCCTGACAGGCTACCAGTGGAGAATGTGCCCTACAAGTAAATGATTAAGAGGCAGAAATCTTTTCTGGACTACTATTAAACACTTCAAAGATTTTCAAAGTCAGATAAAATGAAAAGCAAATGTGTTTCACTGCCTCTCAAATACCTCAAATGTTTTAGCAGGTGCAAGCAATGAAACCTTCTGTAGTGACAGCACTTTAGGGTCTGCAAAGTGCACCCTACTGAATTATGGGAAAGCAGGGCTTACTTCATAAAAATTCATGATTTTAGATGAGGGGAGATGCATGTCCTCAATACCCATCTACATATGTAGCACAGAAGGAGAGTCCCGTTGTGTCTCCCGGTGTCACAGGCTTGACTTAACCCTTGCTGGAACCGCTGGACTGTTTAATGTTGAGTTTCGTAGCCTTTAACCCTTGCAGGCTTTGCCTTTATTTCACTGCATCAATGGAAGAGCAGGCAGATAGGCTGTCCTCTGCGTTGTTTGTGCTCCAGCAGATATTGCAGTCCAGGAAAGTCCAGCCAGCCGGCAAGAGCAGTCCCTGGGAACCAGGCTGACCCGGGTGTTTGTCCTTCCAGCAAGGCGCAGCTAACTCTGGTGTAGCTTTAGCCGCATTTTTCAGCCTCCCCATGCCTCGGTTTCCCCCCTGCACTGTATGAGCAATGCTACTTCTTGCCTCATGGGACGTTACATGTACTTAATGCCACGAAGCCTGCAGATATTAAGGAAACAGGGCTGATAGTCCGGCTGGATTTTTAAATGGCACTTGCAGACTAAGACGACTGAGGAAATTTCTTTAGTATTAATTTCTCTGGCATATAAAGGAAAGTCTACACATATTAAATAGTTGTAGCTGCTTTGAACTTTCTCTTCTAGAAAACTGTAAATGAAAGTAGGGCTTATAAAAGCAAAGATAGGTACCATCTGGGCAGGTGCTGGTAACTGCTCTCAGGCTCTGCCAATTTACCAGACCATATACCTCAATCTCGGTCTGTAACTACTTGAATTTGGATTCAGGAGGATTTTATCAGACGGTTGTATGGGCTTTAAGAGCCAGACCAATAGTCTTTTTCTTGTGCAAGTTTGTTATGTTTCCCTTCATCGTGCTTTATTTTAACATTTAACTGACAAATAGTTTGTTGAGGATTAATAAATGACTAACACAAGCTAAACATGCTACGGACTAGGATGTTATGGGCCATATGTAATCAGAGAAAAAGCAGGAAAAAGTGGTAGGATGGTTTTAAGCAAACTGTTGTTGAATTCTGCAATGATTCTGCATTTATTAGAACGCACATTAGTCAGGAATTAATTCTTTATACATTCTCTTTAAATGTAATGCAAGTATGTTGTATTTACTTGCACCCCAAATGGGATTGTGTAGCTGAAAGATGGATCGCTTTTCTCCTGGGCTGCTGAGAGGATATTTCCCTGCCTGCATCTCCAGCCACCCTGCGCCAAGCCCAACTGCACAGTGTCTGTCCTGCCCTGAACAGGCTCTGTGGAGGTGGCTGCACACCTGCCTACCGCATCCCAGGGGCTTAGGGATGAAAGGCCTGAGTGTATTCACTAACCCCACCATAAACCCGAACCCTGTGCGTTGTACTTAGGAGGCAGAGCTATTGCAAACAAACCACTGCGCAGAAAAGGGGACCTGCAGCAAGTGCCATTACAAGAGGGGAAGATCACAGATTTAATAAAATCTCATTATCCCACTACTCGGCATTCGTGGGATCTACTTACCTTTGTGTTAAAGGGCAAAGTGAAGTGTCCAGCATAAACTCCCTGATGAATAATAACATGCATGATTAACTTTAAAACCCCACTAACGTAACTACATGCAAAGAACTACACTTACCGTAGTGTTATGGTGGAAATTTTTACATGACCGACAGCTTGACATTCAGTGCTGTTTCCCACAGCAGCTGCAGCTTCACCCTTTCACGCCAACATACGACTTCCTATGGATGGATGGAGTGATAGTAATTCTTCTGTTAGGATGTCTGTGAGTGCGTAGATGGGAGGATGTGCAGTGAAATCATGTTACGAGCACAAATGTATCCAGTTGTGCAATAATAGAACCACACGAATGGTCCCACATTAAAATAAATTCACAGAGCCTGACATTATGGAAGCTGAGAACAAATGTCTTGCCATGTAATCCATAAAGAAAATTCATATAATATATAAAATAATCCAGATCAACTGAAAATATTTATGGGCCAGCCATGCAGCTGGTGTAAATCAGCATAGCTCCACTGAAGTCAATGGAGTGACACCAGTTTTAGGCATATGAAGATTTGGCACCCAAGTAATTTGGATTTTCAGCAAGAAAACCCAGAGCTACTTCTCCTGTGGATTTGATGATTGAACCTCTGCTTAAAAGGTTGTGTTTTGAAATTCTGAATCAAGAAAATCATATATTACATTTTGGGTTTTGAACAGCTTTTGCTGGCTGTGGAAACGTTTAATTCATCACAGTTGGCACCGAGTATTATCTGAGATAATGTAATGGAAACTTTTAAGGATTGATGAGGTTTTTAACATTTTACATGTGTATTTACCCTTTCTATTTTTTAATACATGAACAGGATTGTAGGGCATTGGACTCTGTTCCATATTCCACTACATTCAGGAACAGTCTTTTCATTGGCGTCCAAGAGCTCTGGGTCATTCTCTTGGTCAGCCAGACACTGCTAAGCTGTACATATATGTATATCTCATGTATTGTCTATATTTATTTTGTGAGATGGGAAAAATTAACATGTCTACCATTTACTGAGATGTTTGCACATGAACATTACATCACACATTTAAATAAATACAGATGCATTTATTTCAGCATGTGGATATCCAGACGTCTATGCTTGCCTGGCATACATCTGGATAACTGAAGCATACTATTTCCACTTGTTTATAACTCCTTTCTTTCTGAACCAATTTTTTTTCCAACTTATCCAAGCCCACATTTCTCACTGGAGACTACATGCCAAGTTTGAACTGTTTTCAGTTACCCTAGCACAAGTTTAACATCTGAAACAATTCTTTAAGCATGCTCAAAACCAACCATATGGATTTTTACCAAACTTTCCAAAAGCTACAAAAGTATCAGCCTTAAGGAGTAATTTTTTTCTGGAAACTCATAAAGGGGCTTAGAAAGGAAGTACCTCTTTAACTAGCAAGGAACACTCAACTACCAAAGAATTATATTCAAGAAGGTCTAAAAGTCTGTTTCTGGGAAAACTCGTGCCTGCACCGTCTTCTTATGTCAGCCAGGTTGGGTAAATTCTGAGTTCAGTCCCGACACCGATAAGATCCATAAGAGTGTCTTTTAAAGCTTATATGAAACTATAAGTTGGAATTTGGTCTCAAATTTTGCCACACTCTCAGAAAGCTCTTTCTACCTGGGAGAGCCTACCAGTAAGTTCAGTGATGTGTCCAGTTGTGCTCCTGAAGGAACAAGGCTAGGACAGATGGGTTTCCAGTCTGGTTGAAAGCTGGAACGAGAGATCAGATCTGCCATAGCAGCAAACTTGGGGATGGGCTCTGAACTCCCTCCTCAGTGTTACAGACTGGTACAGCAGTATCTTGCAGCATGGCAGGAAAAAAGTAGTTGGTGTTCGGGCTCAGCTAACAGGGAAAGTGCAAACAGAGGAGCCTGAGCAGGAAAGCCTGTTAACCTAAGCACATCCGCTAGATCCTGACAGAAGTAATGCAGATAATTTCCATATGGTATGTTCCTATTCTAACAGGCTTCAAGTGTCAAATTTTTTGGAGCTCTCTTTTCTTTCAAGATATGAGACTCTTTTTTTAATCTAGTAGTAGAAATTAGGTTATCTCTCTCTTTAACCTGTGACAGCAGCAGATAGTGCAAAGTCATCAGGAAGCACTAGTAAAGAACACTTTATAGCCAGAATCAGGGCTGCACCACTGCTCCTGTCCAAAAAGGTCTACCTACCAAAAATCACTGGGGTCTGGGCTGCTGAGCGTGAGGAAGGATGACACACAGTCCAGTCCCCGCCTTGTTGAAGCGTACTCTAAACTGGTGATGATCAAGTGAGGTAACGGTACATCAGGGCTCTGCTCCCTGCATAGCTTTTGCTGGCTTTGCTTTTGTGAGCCTTAAGTTGTCTGTGTTCCCATGAGAAACTACACAGACAGCAAATGTAATGGCAAGCGTAAGCAGTATTTTAAGGACATAGGTGACGGTGAAACACTATCCTGGCTTTCCTCCCCATTTAGTCATGCTTTTCATTCCACCCTTGCTTGCAGGTGACATGAATTTGATTAGCCCAGCTACTCAACCACCCAATGAAAAACAGCAGCTCCCATCCAGAAACAAATCAGCATGAAATCAGACAGTTGACAGTGGTTTCTCAGAAACTCCCTTTAATGTAGTTACACTGGGGACTGGGTTACCTATTCAAACCAAGCTAAACTGACACATCTGACCCAACCGAGCATCACTGTGTTTGCGTTCATCCCATCCAGTCCTTTCATGTTTTCAGATTACAGTGGCGGTGGGAGGGAAAGCAGAGGTGTTTAACAAATACTATTATTTTATAAGCTTCTGTTAAATAGTTAGACAAATATTCTGTAATCCTTCAGGCTCATCTTAGGTCAGCCACATAGTTAATGAACAATGATAACAAACGAGTAAGTTGAAATTGAAGCTTTGGGGAAAATGCCCCATCCCTTCATCACATGCCTGTGTGCACATATGCACAGAGTCTGTTAAGCATTTACATTTTGGTTCAAACTTACTTGCCACACTCAAGAAAAATAAATTTGCTGCTTTTAATAAGAAGATTGAAACCAAGGGGCATTTAATCTTTTATGATCAACAATAATATTTAAATGCTAGAATATATTAAATCTACTTATAGAAATCCCTCATTACATGAGCTGTGTTTTCTTCGCTAATGAATTGCATGTTTAAAAATACATTGTTACAAAAGTGTTTGTAAAAATCTGCTTTACTTTTCAAATGTTTCACAGTATAAACTGCAGGCGTTTCACATTTTTTACAGTTCAAGCTTTAAAATTATGCAAATATGTCTTAGCTGAAACACAGAATTCCTGCATTCAGAATTATAATACAATAGCAGAGCAGTCCCTGTTTTTCTATAACCATTGTTTTTCCCACCAAAGGCTAAAATTTGTGGCAAAGTATGCAAGCACAGTACTGTGAAGACACCAAATAGTTTACATCTTAATGCAGCGATTAAACAGAATACCTAGAAAATGTAAATCACTGGATTTCCCTGCTAGTGTTGTAATGATTAGTTCTTGTTTTATACCATGCTCAAAAGAGTGACAGGCACCATAAAGAAGAAGAAATACAAGCCTCTGTTATGAATATCTTACAAAAGCCCCAGTCCTGCAGATGCAGGTCAAAATTGTGCAGCTTTATTCAGGTGAGTCCCTTCATGTGTTACCTTCCCCAAAAAACCTGCATGTAGATCCTGATAGCAGAAGGAAGAGAGAAACCTGTGGGGTCATCATTTAAGAAGGTTTTTTTCCCTTCCCTTTAAATATTTCCTTCTTCATCTCTGCATATTGACTTGGTATCCTTTTATGCAGATGGGGTCATTTTTTCCTAGAATTGTGTAGGATTTTAGACACCTAAACTGTTGCCATCTTCCTGTCATCTTTTCATTGTCAAGAGACAAAGCCCTATGCAGCCCTGGAGAAATTTAAGGGAAATATTTCTCAGCAAGGTCCTGATGCTGTAAGGTGCTTAACATCAGATAGGACTGGGCCCTCAGACAGAACCTATTCTGTTTTTAAGTGGTCTGCGAGGGACGCACTTTGCCTGAAATTCATTCCAGCCCAAGATTGTGAACATAGCGTACAATAGATGGATTGGTGTAAAACTATCCCAGATAACTGCTCATACATCTTTCCTCTGTCAGTGAAATTTGCCATGATGTGTTCAAAGCCAAGAGGCATTATTTGTGCTGTCCTGGATCTGTTAAGGAATGGCAGGGGGAGGACAGAGATACTTAGGGATTTAAAAGCAGAGAGAACTCTATGAAAGAGATAAAAGGAGTCAAATGCACAAACCCTATTTGAAGTCCTTAAAGCATAAGAAAAGAAAGTATTAGACTTACCACATAGGGAGAGCTGGAATTTGTGTAGCTCTGGCCCCTGTGAACTGTAGCTGCTATTTTAGGGGTGGTCTGAATGTTTGAAAAGCTAGCCTGAATTCACAAAACTTTTCCCTAGTACTTATAATGCTCTTTTTTTTTCCTATAAAAGTTGGTTCTTTTTACTGTTGTTTTTATGAACTACATCCTAGCTGATGTATCTGTTGTCATGTTAGATATCAAAATGAGGAGAGAGTTCAGTGGAGGATGGGCAGTAGAAAGGAGTGAAATATATTTTATACTGTAGATATCTGCGTCTAGAAGTATTTTCTCTTCTCCATCATGCCAACATGCTAGGTCTCGGACAGCAATGTTTGACTAATAATTTTCCCTGCAAGTATTCTCTGCATCTTCACTACCTCCTCTCTCATATAGTATAGTTGTATTGTCAAAGCTTCTTTCTGTTCTTTTTTTCCCACTTTCTCTCCTAGGCAAAACCAAGCCCAATATGGATCAAGTCAGTTTTCAAAACCAATGGCTTCCAGTGAGTTTGTACTTTGGTATCATATATTTCTCCTTTATTCAGTGTAGCTAACATTTAAAGGATCTTTTTTGATTTAATATGCACACTAAGGTCCTCATAACACTATTGTTCATTTCAGGTTGCCAGCATTATAGATCAGGGAAGAGCTCAAAAGATATTGTTTGCTGAGCTGCCTTTCAGAGGCTTGTCTTAACCCTACCATTGTATAATAAGGCAAATCCAAATTACTCTGTTCCCTGGACTTTACATTTTGCTGGAAATCTGATGATAAGATGCTGACCAAGTAGATTATGAGTGTTTCATATCTCCTGTCAGCTACAAACATGCTGAGGAAAGACATTTTATTTACAGTAGTTTGTCAAATGTACTGTGTGTCCCTGACCACAGTATTGGAAAACCTGCAGAGATGAAAATAAGAGATAAGAGAGGGTTACTCAGACCTTTCAGACATCACATGTATTCCCAGGTCTCTGAGCCAGTTTCCCAGTTCCCTGCCACAAATGTCATACAAACGACACTGTCTCTAAGTGTCAGAAGGGTGGCGTGACCATCTTCTGAGTAGAAAAATCTGTGTCAGTGTCCTTCATGCCTTTCAGTATTGCACAGAAAAAGAGCCAAGTTCACAAGGTTCACTTCCAAAACAGAGCAACAACCAGTTCCTAAGATAATTCACACTGGTAGGTCATTGACAGTCATCTCTCACATGCCTGTTTTGTATCAATACTAGAAGCTTTTTGTATAAGGTTGAGACTAAGCACTTTTCTTGCCCCTGTATCGACTGTGTAGGGTTGAGCATTTGAGTGTTTGGCTCCCAGAGTTATTGTCTCAATGCTTCATGCAACTTCTTCCCCAGGACTGTGAGTTTAATATGTACTTTGCCTCATCAGAAGCTCTTCTCTGTAGAGTTACCTTAAAGCAAAAATAGCAGGGGGCTTTCTTCCACTGCTGGGTATGGTGAATCTCTTCTTGGATGTAGTATCTGTGACTCATGGGTATTTTTAATATCATCCAAAGTATGCAGTTATCCCTTGTGATTATAGTTACTATTATTTCCACTGTGCCACAAGAAAGTACTGATACTATAAAGCCATTTTGTTTTGATGTTGGAGATTCATATAGGTTAATTCTTAACAGTGAGAAAACTAAAAGCAAAATATTCTTTTATAGTTTTCTGGACTTTATTTCTAAATGAAATGGGCACTGGAAGTATAACGTCATTCCTCAACTAGTGTAAGCACCTCAAGCAAAAGTCTGTGCATGCTGAGGTGTGCCCTGCTATAAAGGAGGTAGAACAACATAATTAATTGCACTTTTCATGACCTATCATGCTGGCCCTTTCCTGAATCCCAACCAATACATATATATGTATATTTGTATATTCATAACTCCACAGCAATATTCAAAAGCAAATGTGCATAGAAAAGGAGGTATGATAAGTCTGCTCCTGGAAAGAAATTTTGGTACACTGAAGGCAGTTTGTCGTATTTGGGAGACTTTGTAAAATGTCTTTCCAACATTTTTCCCAACAACCAGTATGTTCACTGTACAAGCTATTGAAGTGATACCTAAGCAACAGCCCATCTTTTGCAGAAGTAAGCGTTATTTCGGTAGCAATCCAGTTGGCTGAGTATTTCTCTAATGCACAGATCTCTCAATAATTCAAGTACAGCCAATACAGAAAGAGTCAAGGGAAATCTTTAGCTGCTTTTTTATAGCACATAACTGAATGGATAGAAAGAACAGTGAAAGGGCAAGAGTACCAAAGAGTGTGCTGTTGGACTAGTGTTAGGAATATAGTTTTAGCACATACACCAGCAACTGAGGTGCAGGAGGCAGATCTTCGTGACTGTGACTCCCGTAACAAGACAAGTACCTTTCAGGACAGATGGTCATGCAGAGAGAGAGGTTTAGTGGTAGTCACCTTGCAGGCACATCATCTGAACCCTGCAGCTGCATCTGCCGTGACTCAGGATGTACATAACAGCTGAAAGCTTTGTTAATGACTCCAAATGCCCGTCTGTAGCTGAACACATTGTGGCCCAAGGACTGCCTACGATCTGAGCAAGCTCTGCAACTCCCGACCAGAACTGTTTGCAATTACTCACATGTGAGGATACTTTCCTTTGGGAAGACTTGTTGGTTTTAAGGAGATTGCTCGTGGAGCTCAGTGCTATCAATCTAGTGCCGACCTAAGAGCTGGACCCATATGTTCTTTGTACACTTTTAAAAAGTGACTTATTGGATCATTTGAGCAATTGAACCACGTGACTTAAAAAAAAATCGAATAAAGAACAGGGCCATTCTTCTTTAACACCTACTTTATATCTCTTACAATATTTTTGTGCTGAAAATCCATTAGGGCTGTAAATCCAGCTATATCCTTATGCAGCTGCAGCGGTGAATAGGGTTGCCTCCGGGAGGACCAAACGAAACAGCAGTTGTCTGTCAAGCCCACCACAAAGCAAAGGTACCACAAGAGATACCACAAAGAAGTTATCACCCTTAACTGTCACCTGCTGGTCCTCAGCCAAAGGTTCCCATGGCCCAGCTTCAATGTCAGGACTGAGCTGTTGATGGCATGCAGTTCAGTCAGAGACACTTGCTCAAATCACATGTAGGGATAGGGATCTTGTTTAATGTGGCTAGGCAGGTAGCTATCGTGGGTTTGAACAAGCTGCTCTTCAGTGCATAGTCAAATTAATAATAATGTTTCGATACGAAATTGGTGGATGAATACAAACCCGCACTTACAGAAGAAAATATCGTTTATTTTTCTGAGCCTTAGCACTTCTGTACATGCTCAATTATATCTCATTAGCTTCATTGACCAGAAGTGATATTTCATCTAGGATTCATAGAAAGTCTTTTTAATGATTAATCCAAGATCAAGTAATTTTTAAAACAGGGAAATAATTAGGGATTCTATTTAATTTCCAGGAACGTGAAGTTTACAGGAAAGTCTTGATTCTCAAACTCACAATTTCATTGAGTGATCACACTGGAATCCCATGTCTTCTCACCCGGGAGGTATTTGTCAAGAAGCATAGCTGCGGTCACAGATGTAATCAAGTAGGCTTCCTTACAGGCATACAGTTCAAGTGCCAGCTCTGTCTCCTTCATTTACCCAGGACTGTATTGTCTGGAAGTCGATGCACAGGGACAACTAGCGAACAAACACTATATCCAAGTAAATCTACCACATAAGCCTTTTGAAATTCAATCTCATAGTGTTTTTCTGATGTGAGTGAGCGGTACTCAACAGGTATCACAAGTCAAGCTCGAGCCTTTGCCCTTTTAGTTTCCATAAGCAAGATCAATAAAAGGTTCTGCAAAACACTAGATTATAGGCTGAGTAGGCTGGATGCAGAAGCCAAATTAACAACCTGCCATGGTGTAGAAAGCTGCAGATTTGCTCTGATGAATGGAGCTCATAGTAATTTTTTTTTTCAGAGTGCGAATTGAAACATTATTGTACAACTATTAGTTTCCAGGAAAAAAATGTAATTGCTTCTAGATGCTGCTCGCTGTTTTCAAGAGCTCTTTAACCTTTAACTTTTTCGGTACAAAGGAAGCCTTGCTGTGCAGTGAATCTAACAAAACCATCATTTATATTTGGCAGAGTTCATTAGTCAATCGTAACAGTTTAATTATTAGCATTTTAATGCATGAGTGTTTAACTAGACAGAACAACGGTCTTTTAGGTACGACGTAAGACTTCTTAAAAGAAAACGAATTAATTGGTGCTATTGTTTATACTGTGGCTCATTACGAAAATAAGACAACTAAAATTCAAGAATCTTTTAGCCAGATTTTGTCACCCATTAAATTAACATTATATTTGATGGCCTTTTCACTACATTTCAGCTTTAATGAAAATATTTCTCTTTATAGGAATAAAAACTCTTTTGTGTTTTGCGTCTTAAAAAATAGTTGTGGTGAACTGGGCAAAGCTAATTTCGTCAGTTCGGTCCCCGTCTCAGAAACTGGTTTTGCTGTAAGTTGATTTCTCTCCAAGTTACCTCTGCTTCAGAGCTGGTCATGAAGCTACAGTGTCAGCCATGAGACAGGTTACTAGGTATCGGAAGTAAATGAATAGTCTGAAAATTGAAAAGCTGCCTGTATTTGAAAAGCCCAATATTTTACAGATAATATAATTTTTTTCATTAAAATGTTTTCATCAGTACATTTTAAATTTTTTGGAAAAGGTTTGATGAAAATTTTTTCCTCTACAATTTAAAATAATTCTTTAAGTTCTTTTACATTTTCCAGATTACACTCATGACTTAATCCTTGTAAGAGCTCTTTTTTTTCCCTTTTTTTTATGGATTGTTGGAAATAACAGTTGTGTGGGAGCTAGAGGTCTGAAGGGGGTTCTTTGGGAACAGGTTGGATTGCTTGAGAGATCAAAGGAAGAGAATTAAAAAAATGCGGATGCTTATCAGAACAGCACTTCCGGACCTTTAAAGAATCTCATTTCTAACTGTGGACCAAAGGAAAACATGTGAACGTGGGTTATCTTCATTATCTTGGCATGGCAGGTTAATGGTGCTGGCAGAATATGTACTAAGGAATCCTACATCCCATGGTGATGATGCCACTAAACGCTGTCCCTGACACACTCTTTTTATGGTTTTTATGTCCTTATACGTTGAGGGATAAATAAAATTTTGATTGGGAAGAGGGGAGTGTGCAGATAGATTGGCTGATTTTTTTTTTTAAATCCTGGAGCACCAAACTGGTTTAGATTAGTGGTCCTACACTTGCACATACCATGATTTGGCCCCTGGTGCTTCTGTCCATGTCTTACCCCGAGGGAAGTGACCGGCTTCTGCAAATTATGGGGTGCCCTGGGTACTGGTAAATTAGGACATTTCAGGAGATGACCCCTCAGTTACTTACTTCTCCATAATCTGACAGGTGATGGTACGTGGCAAGAAAAGTTTTGAAGAGTCTTAATGGAACTGTGGGGCGATGCTACCGGCGAATAATTTTTTTAAGATTTCCTGACAAACTGTCTGTCTCTCTGTGGCATTCCTGTGTTTTGTGGATGATGAAATGTGTTGCAACAAGTCTTAAGGATCATTTAAAAACTGTCCCTTCTTACAGTTTATTGCAGACAGAAGTGTTACATCATTTTTACAATGTTAAATTAGAAGCTCCAGGTTTTATGGAAGGAAGAAATTCCTATTCAGTTCTAGCATATAACGACACCTATCCAGTTTCACTGACATTTTATTAGTACTCATTAATTTTAGCAGGATATTTATAATCAGGAATAAACATTTGCCGTGGAAATGACTTTTCCTCAACATTTCCAGACACAATGTGTCTTTAGTCAGACAAAGGGGTTTTATTTTCAAGGAATGGTATTTCAGAGCTGGAAATGCCAGCTCCCTGGTGCTGAGATGTAGTTTCTGGAAGTCTCTTCCAGATGTGAAGCTTTAAGGAATTAAGTTATATTGGGAAAATGGATTATCCGTACTGGAGAGCATTTTATCACCTCGTTAGGTTTAGGAAGCCCAGGTGATAGAGAAGAGTGGGAGAAAGATGTTAGTACAAAATGCTTCAAATCACAAAACAACAGGGAAAGACTGTCACTGATAATATACTGATACCACTGTAAAGTCTATCTCTAAGTTACTGTATGATTAATATGTTATCATTTAATCAAGTGATCGTATGAAGAAGAACAAAAAGACAGAGCAAGTCTGGATTGTCCCTATACAGCGTGCGAATGCAGAGTGACTCCGTATAACCAGCCAGCTTCCTGACAAAGGAATGCCACCTGATCTCTCGGACGTGCATTTTTTACATTATTTCTGCAGTTGTTTTTCTTGATTTCTGCTTCCACTGTCTGTCTTAATATGCTTTGCCTCTCCCTCTCTCTGTGTGTGTGAGAGAGAGACTGAGAGGAGAGTGTGTGTTTTGTACATATCATCAGATTTGAGCTTGCCCTCTGAGGATATCGGTGCCCTAATTAGCACATCAGTATTATGCAAAAGGTAGAAGCATTTCTGGTTCCCTTTAGACACAGAGGGCTTGCTTATCCTACACAGTCTTGTCTCAGAACAAGGGAAGTTTGTTCCCGGTGTAGCTGGTTGGTGTCCCCTCCCTGTGAACGGGACACTCATTCCTCTCGGGAATTCCGCTTAAGTTTTAAATAAAGTGGCAGCCTGGTTTTCTATAACCCTATTTACGTCTGTGTCATCGTTTGCTTGCTGCTGGAGTCAAGGCTACAGGTAACATGGAAAACAGACCCTGGCGCACAAAGATTTGTAAAATACACTGCTTGTCCATAGTTTTTACCTGGATGCAAGGGAGAGCTGAGGGTGTCTGGCTCTGCGCTGGAGCTCCAGATGTTAAAGCAGGGTTAAAATCTTGTTAGGGTTGTAAAGGAGAACACTCAGAAATCACAAAATGTCAAAGCTAAGGCTCATTTATAAATTCATCCCTCTTTAAAATATGAGTAACGGTGTAGGCAGCTTTTAATTACATAGCTATGTTCTGTTTTTCCTAGATGTACGCGTGAGTGAGAGCAACTCTGTCTGCACGTATATAGAGCTATGCAGTCTGGGAGAGCATATATTAAACCCCTTTTTTTTTACCCATAAATAGAGATGATTCCAAACCAAAGCCCTAGCTTCAAGCTAGCTACAGACCTTAGGGAATTCAAAATCAGAATCTGGATTTGGATCTGAATTTAGCAGCTTAGGCCCATCTGCAATAAATACATACAGGATGAAATGTAGATAACTGAGATATAAGGCTATATAGACTTCAAAGTGGCTCTGATAAAATCATGATAACCACAAGAAAGAAGTGGTGTGTGATCTCAGATGAGATATCCCCAAGATGTCTATACAGCTTAATTTTCCCACATTGTGTCCTTTTATCTTCAATGGATAAAAGGTGAATTATTATTATTATAGGCAGTGGAGTAGTAACGCCTGTTAGTCAGGTTGTCTAACACTTTCCATTGTTCCCCCTCTAGTCACTCGTTTATAACTTTTGCAGACTTTAACCTTTCGAGCTGAAGTTTCCCATACTTGGTGTTTGCCTCAGGTTGAATTTGATCAAGAATAGGTATTCTGCTTTCAGGACTGTAGCAATAGTGCCGGCAATAAATCATGTCAACATTTGCTTCTGCATTTGTAAACTGTCATTTTAAGATAGCTGGAGAGAGGACAAGGGAGCGAGCAAACAGACAACTTTGAAAGCCTGCACCGTCATACTCACCTTATCGAAAAAACGATCATGTTAAATCTCGAACGACAGAAAGTCAGACAGCAGGTGGGTGTGAGATGAAGGAGAAAATGGCATTTCTCACATGATGGCACCTGTGCTTTCCTTCTCATAGGAGCAGCCCCTGCCTCAATAGAGTAATCCACCTGCTTTAATATCTGCAGTTTCCACATAGCAATGCAAAAAATAAAAGAGGTCTAAGTCAGAAATCTGCACAGCCTGAGAGCTGTCCCACATTCCCCACCCAATCAGCAGATAGGAGCTCTGCTCAGCCAACCTGCCATGGTAGCTGATAATTATTGTTGTATTAATTGGTGCTGTCCAGACTAGACAGAATGTAAAAGATCCCACTGTGTCCAATAATTAATGTTTTTCCCTCTCTGCAATGTCATTAATAAGGGGTTCCTCCAAGAAACAAGTAATTGGATGGTTCAGCTTCATTAGGGTATTTTTAGATAAGGTTTGGTCTAGAGACATATAGGAAAGCTTATTATGTTTATTTAGACTGTATTATCTATCGCTAATGTGTTATACTGATTTTGTATCTTCCGCATTCTCGGGGATTGTAATGATAAAAGGAATGCACAAATTAGGATTTAAATGAACAGAAATACTGCTTTTAATTTAGTTATATTAAAATGATGAAAAAAAGCCATCTCAAAATAAATATCACCAGTATCCTATAAATCTCCCCTTTTCTCAGAGACACACAAAGCTATTGTCACAGGAAGACAAAAGTCAGATTTTACTAATTAGAGATGAGTGTAGTGGAGCGCTCTTGTTTTGGCAATTATCTGAGCAGCTTTTGCAACTGGAATGTGTAAATCTGGGTTTGGAAATAACTTTGAAAAGAAGACTAAGGGTTTTTTTTTCAGGGGTATCGTTTACATGGTCATATATGACTTTATTATTCGGCAAAGATGCCTTGGGAATCTGACTCACATGAAAACTTGATATGCAAGTGAGCTACAGACCAGGATGTGGCGGATTTACACAGGAAACATATATGGCTAGTCAAAACAGCTCTGTTTTACCACAAAGGAGCTTTGCACATGCTTTGCAAGGATTTTATGTGGGAGCTTATTCTTGAACATAACACATAGTCAGTTTTCCACAACCCAAAGTTACTCTAGTTAAATTTTTAGGGCATCTTAGCCAAACTGGTCCCATTCACAGCTGCATCCTTCTTAATCTCATCACAAGACACAGATCTCCCACTAGGAAATGATAATCCACAGTTTAGTGTCTGTATTATACTTAGTGCAAACACAAGAGACCACATTCATTGCAAAGTAATACTCTAAATATGAGAGATCTTGTTACAACAGGGATGCACTTGGCCCACCGGGTGTCAAATAGTGAAATGGACTCATCACGCAGTGCTAAATAAAAGCAAAGAAAAACATCATCAGGGGAAGTACTCAGAGACTTAGATGATTTTAGGTAATCCTTAGGTTATGCTGTTGGTCAGCATTTTCAGTATGCTCTAGCTGTAGAAGGGATACTGAGCCAGAATCTGATCTCAGGTGTTTACAAATCTAGAGTAATTCCATTAACTTCTCACCAGGGCAAATGAAAAAAAAAAAATTGCCTCCTTCCTCCGTGCTGGATAATTCTTTGCCAAGAATCCTGCATGTTGACAGCTCTATGCAAACTGTTACCATCAGTACTGTTTTAAAAACAAGAATTCTTATAAACAATGTGCAGCACACATCCAGACAAATGTCTAGACCTACCACACTAAGTTCACCTCACACAGAAGTAAATACAGCGCCAGGAAAGTCACCTTATCATAGTTTTCTTTTGTAATACAATGCGATTTTAACAAACATATTTCATTAGTATAAATGTTTTTAAAAAGCACAGAATTTTGTTTCCTGTCCGTGTCCTACCCCAATGTCTCTGGACCCCTGTCTACTTTAGGATAGTATAGAGAAAATCACATGTAATTCTGCTGAAGTCAGGGGTGTTACACCAGCACAAATCATAGCACAATAATGTCCTTGGTGTCCCGGGTTCCTCAATAAGATTCACAAAAGTAAATTCCATTAGTATGTGTAGAAATACCTCTTTCTCATAATGATATGACTATAAACTTTTGTACTTGAGAACGGTAGCAGAGAGACCCCTTGAAAGCCAGATATTGATAGCTTGCTTTATGTTTAAAGATGTCAACAGAATACAATGGTTCTCAGCATCCCTATTAGTTATCTTTAGTAAGAGAGAAGAAGATTTAAAGTAAGGGAATGAGGTTTGCAGTGTAACAAGATAAAGTCATCTCCTGCAGCCTAGAGGATTTCTTTAATCTTATTTTTAGAGAAGAGCTGAGGAGCTTTTGCAAAACCGGCTTGTTTGGATTCAGTTTCTATTTTATCTCATCCACGAAAGTTTAGAGTTGAAGGGGGAAACAGATAAAAGTTTTGAGCCAACTGGGGTCGTTTTACATTGCTCTCATCAACCTTCTTAATCTGGGTTTGGTTTTGTAAAACCGGTCTTAATCTAGATCTCTTCTTATCCAGCCTACAAAAACACGAGGAATTCTTAGAAAAGTTTGAAATTAAGAGACTTTTTTTTAAAAGTCATATTTTCTTCTAGTTTGCATCTAGAAAATTGTGAAAATTTTTTTCCATTGACAGTACTGTGTGTCCACAACAAGGGTTTGATAGTCATAAGCAGAAATACTTCATTTAGATTTGTTCATAAAGAAATTTCTCCCCAAATTAACTTTGCCCAAGGAAAACTTGAGCATTAGAGAAGGCCCTCTTTTTCTTTACTGGATTTTTTTAGTATTTTGACCAATCTGAATACTTTCAATTCAAATAAGAAAGGTCATTTTCAAGATTCAGGAGTGCATCTGCATTTTGTTTTTCAGGCCCATGATTTTAATAGACAGATAATAGTCTCTGTACCTGGAATGAGCTTATGTATCACTAGGAACAACAGGGAGGATTGGGGATGAGAAATAAAATATTTTCCTTTTAATCATACAGGATACAACAAGGATATGCTCTCTTGACTCTGTTTTTTCCTCTTCTGACATAATAAAATATTTATCGCTGAAGATCTCTGCGAGGAACATCTTCTTGCATGACGGAATCAGTTATCTGCTCTAAAATGTGCAATAGTCCAAACAGGGGAAAAAAAAACACTTGAGATAATTTTTTTTCTAAATTGACAGTTCCTGGTTACCATTGCGATGGTTCCTTGTGAATGTGATTCCAAGGTCCCGGAGCTGTCAAAGAACCACCAAAGCGCTACATTTCTCATCACTCATCACAGTAGCTATACAAAACATGAAAGTTGATACATTTTACTGCAGTAATTCACCATGGCCTTTGATTAAAAAAATCAACATCTAATTTCCCTTGTGTGTCCCCTCTTTTTCTTCAAGGAGTAACAAGTAAATCAACACTCATCTTTCTGGATTGCTTTGCAGTATCTGACTCATTCAATACTGACAAATAGTTTTGTCTTGTCTCCAAAAAGCTTCAGGGATAAATGTTAAAGTCCTGAAGGACCTCAGGCCTTTCCCTAGAGCCTGAGCATTCTTAGCATTTGCTCCTACATCTCTAAAGTTCCTGCAGGCAAAGGTTTACAAGCTCTGTCCTTTGCTTGATATTGCTCAACAAGGAGGCTGCTGGAAGAGCAAGAAAGACAGAGTGGTTTAAAATGCCAGGACTGAGAAGATTACACCTACTTGTACATCTCCTTACTATCAAATACAGCATCTTACCGATTTGTCAATGCTTAGCTGCAACGAACATGTGGATTTGCATCTCCTGGAACCCGCTGGCTGACAGTCAGAAGAGGGTGTGCTTGGTAAGGCTTGGCTCCTTTATGTTCAAGGGACCTTGAACTGGAAAGCCGGTCTTGGCATACTTTCAATGTACTTGCATAGACGCACAGTTGGCTTGTAGAGCCAAACATAGCAATGATGACCAAAATCAACTGCGTCTGTCTTCACCAGCCCCAAAGGGCGTGATCCACTCTAGTTGACTTGGATCTAGCCATAGTGATTCAGAAGCTGATGAGCTCCAGCCAATATTGCTGTAATTTGTAAAGAGGAATAAAGCCACAAATGCCAGTAAGAACCATAATTCAACATCCTATTTGCTTAACAGGACAGGTCAGGTCTCCATACTAGATGCGTAGAGCAGTCCAGTTTAAGGTTCTGTCTTGCTATTCAAAATTACCTGCCCTTAATTCTTCATAAAGCCATTAGCTTCCATGACAACTGACTCACCAGAAAGTAGCCATCAAGCAAAAATCTAAAAAATCAAAATGGATGAAGTGATTTCTCCCACAAAGATTTTGTTTCTATTCTTCTCCTGACATACTTGGGGTGCTCTCTAGCACTACCCACAGGGTCTGGGTACATGGAGCAGCAGTAATTCTACAGCACCACTCATTAAGTGCTCTAAAAACAGAAAGCTTGTGTAAACAAGTTCTTTTCTCTCTATGTTGAGCTGCTGTGTTACCGCAAGGAAAGTGCATTTTGATTAGCAACAGAATATATGGATGTCCAGCATTTTTTATTTTTTGTTTGCTGCAGCTTAAACTGAAATGGGGAGAGACAACCCTTTTATGGCTATCACACAACCAGACTGACTGCTTTGACAATTTCTTTAAAAACAAATCCTCAGTGCCTTGGGCAATCTGGACACCGACACCAACGGTTAGGAGAAAAGAAAGAAACTTAGGAGGGAACGTCTCCTTGTGCTCACTGCCAGCCCTTGAATTACTGGGAAGGCATTCCTAGAAAAAGGGCCTCCAGTCAAGTTGGTGAATGGAAGAGCTGCCTCCAGAAAAATCAATTCTGTGTGGTAAGAACCCAGTGCCTCTGTTCTGGAGGCTTTCCTTCTTTGAAGCCGTAAAATCAAATGAAGCTTCAAAACTTCATCTCAGCTCTAAATTGTCGTAAATCTTATTTGTGCTATGAAAGGAAACAAAGTAGACTGAATGGGTAATCAATTGGCTGATGTGCCCTGGAAGTCCTGCAGCTTCTGAGTACAAGGAAAATCCCTTCCCTTGTCTCCAGAAGGTATTTTATTTTTTGCATTGCTCCGGGTGCTCCCACTTTTGCACAAAGTAGGGAATATCACATGCTGACACCTCTGGAATTGTTTTCATTTACACATGACTTGATTGGAAAATGAGCCAGTTTTATTTCAAGGGGATAGGCAACACCAGGAGGAAAAAGAAAGCAGGAATAAAACCCACACTGATTGCGAATACAATAAATGATACACACGCACACACACAAAAAGGAAATTGAAGAATGGAATCTGACCCTCCTTGAAATGTAAACTGTGTACAGATTTACTTTTAAAAATGAACAGATGTTTCTGAGATTAGGAGAAACTACTGTATAAAACCTCTGCTGGGTGCCTAATATTTTAGATTCCACAGCCCACCATTTCTTAAAGCCGAAGTTTCAGAACTCTGTACTTTCTAGTAAGCTATGAAACAGTCCAAAAAAGATGCATAACTTCTGCATCTCTCCAGTTCCTGATTTTATATTTAGTTCTCAGCATTATCAGAGATCACTTACTGGCATGAAACCTAGCAATCTGTCATCTTGTTCTGTAACGTTTTATAACATTATTGTTGGCAGTCCTGGAAAGGAGACAAGCATATTTGATAAATAACACACATTTTTCCTCCAGCAAAATATGCACAGTTGAAGCCTTCATGAGACATCAAACACGGTTGCAGTGCATGCATGTTGCTAGACTGATTTTTTTTTATGTTATCTGCAGTGGATTAAGAAACTACAGAAGGAAACATGTAAGATTTTACCTTGCCACCTACCTTTTGAATGGCAGGAGGCTGGAAGCCACAGCCTTAAATACCTTACTGACTTACTGGTAAAGAGGGCTTATAATACATTTTACCCGTTTCATACATGTCCAGTGCCTGAGAGAGGCTCTTCAGGGTAAATTTTACATCTGCTGCTCAGTTCTCAAGTACCTACTCAGGGACATGAAAGTACTTGATGAATTTTGGTTTTTAAAGGGATATTTCCAAATAGAGCATTATTATAGTACCTTTCAATGACAACGTCTGTGTGGAAAGGTTTCAATTAGTAAAATATATATTCGATTGATGTGTCAAGGGACTTGGGAGATAGCTGGTGGGATGCCTGTATCTTTGTGTTAATTCACTTCTATATTCCTGTTTCTAGCTATCAGAAAGGTCTTAGCCTCATGGGTTCACCCACACTGCGTGCATTACAAAAATACTATATTATGGCATAATTGGAGATGTAAAACATGTATTCTGTCTTATGCCACGATGCGAAACAATTGTTTTCTAAAGTATCAGAAGTAGCAGAACGTACTTACCGGTCCCGTCTTCGCAACAGCCCTATCTTCAGAGAACTGCAAAATTCAGTTAGCCTTTTACAGTTTCCACATTTAGCATTTTTCAGAGCAATATAGAACACATGCTCATGCAGATGTGTGTATATATATACAAACACATACATATATATATATTTATATACACAGGAACACAAAAGAGGAGTCATACTTTTTTTGTGAATTGGCTGACTCTGAAAATGGCTTTTTTAATTAAATGAAACAAGTCCATTTAGGAGCTATCAAATGCAATTTAGAATTTTTCATACACCTCAGATGTGTAGTACTGACTCCAAAGAATATCAGCTATGCCTGGGAAATGTTTTTGTAATATTTATGCAACAACACTGGCCGCTGTTGTGGTGGCTAATGAAGAGATAAACCATGAAATACAATGCTCCATGGACTCCTGCAAAAATTAAACTGTGAATCTGTGATGAGTCCAGAGTAGGCAAAAGAGATACTTCTCCATGCCTATAGTGAACTTTTAAAATATTGCTTTCTTCTTTTTACACTAGCTGATTTCTGAAAAGTAACGGAGTTTTGCATCATATTTACAACACTGTTGAATGCTGCTGTTATTTTTCTCTACACTCTGTTTGACAAGTTGATTCTGCGATTAAAGGATACAGTTTTATGGATAATAGAGATATTTACTGATTTATATAGCTAAATAATTTCACTTCCCTATATATTTGTATCTGAATAAGATCTTTAGCTAGAATGATTACACTGAAGCTGACACACCAGCTGAAAACTGAGTGGTCCATACTATGTAGAATTAATAGAGCTACATATCTGAGCCAAAGACCACAAAAGTATCTTCAAAACTCTTAAATTACTTCAAGGGGGCTTGGATAAGGCCAGGAATGGATGGATAGAACTTCATCTCAAATTATTTTGGAGACTCTTTCTTATTCCCCCTCCTTTTTCTCTCCTAGGACTCTGAAATCAGTAGGTAGTTAAAAAATAGAGCCAGAAGATGAAAATGATGAGCAAAAGGGTGTTTGGCGTATTTAGAAATCAAAACATTGGTTTAAAACATATATAAGAACAAAGAGCACCTGTGCACATCAGTGCTATGAGGCAGGTACCTATTGAAAATGATATTGTGTTGCTAATTTACTCTGAAGCTTCTTGTCTCTTTATAGCCTTCAAAGTACTTCTATTAGGAAGATGTGAGGCACCGCAGTTTGATTACCTTTTTACGTGCATTACATATGAAGTGCAAAATGATATAATTGCTTGATTGTTCTTATTAGACTTTTACAATATGTACTTACATATATGGTATTATACATAAATCTAACAGGCAAAACATTGACATTAGAACATTTATTTTAATTCACAAATGAATCCAATGCAAAGGTGGTGCCAATACCGGTTATTGTCTCACAATTTGATTTACATTCTCCATGCTGTGCCTGGTACATACAAGTAGGCGCAAAATGGCTGATGTTTGCAAATGCCCGAAAGGCTAATAAAGATCACCCTGCTCCCGGCATGCTCTCTGCTGTCAGAAACCAGCAATTAACTTAATAGGGTTCCTGAAATCCGGTAGATCCATGAGATGTGGCATGTGTTGACATTCTCTGGCTGATCTAAACAACCTCCCATCACTGAGTAGCAGGATATGTTTGCTATTTGAATTATTTAGGAGCCTGTTATGTGAATTATAAAGCAGCACTTTGCAGTATTAAGTCTAATATTTTATGATCTTCAATTGATTAGGTAGGCTTTCGGGATTACCTATAAAGGTTAAGATAAAACAATACAGGTTCTGGCAATTTGCGTGCAGAGCTGGAGTTTCAAGCTATATGCAGCAAAAGGGGGGAAAAAGGAGTTCTCCTCTCTTAGCTTTTCTTCTAAAAACACTAGGCTGCTTTACTTTTTACACACAAACTAGCAGAAGAGGTTTGTCTTGAGATGTCCAAAGGCAACAGGGGAAGTGACTCATTCAGTGAACTTGAGCAGCATCAATATTTTTATGAGTTTTAGCAGGTATTTGTGCAGCGAGATGTTTATGTGAGGAAGAGAATGGCAAAGCCTTGCATGTGGCAAGGACTAAAGAAGCGGAAAAACTGAAGCACATTGGATTTGCACAGGAGGAAACCATCAGGCCTGAGCTAGAGTCAAACAAAAGTAGTGGATGATAAATAAGATGACGTGGAAAAAAGCATAAAAGCAAGAGGGAAAGAAACGCAGAGGGAGAAGAGACAAAGGAGAAAATCCAAGACAAGGTACAGAGGGAGAAGAGACAGGAATTATAAGATAAAGGAAAAAACAAAGCAAGATTTTCAAAGGAATTGGGAATAACCCAGAAGGCCTCACAAAGCTTTTGTTTGGTCCTACTTATTTCTTCTTTCTCACTGCTTCGCTAGTTCTGTGCTACTGGCCATTGCTTCTGACAAAAGATGTAGGAATATTGGCTCACTATAAACTTTATTAGCAGATTTAATGCTTCTGCCACTGCAGGGAAGAACAGGAAATCTCTGATCTTTTCTGACTGGCCTTTTAGTGGAGCACAGGAATGAAATCTATCAGGCCTTTAGAAGGTGTGTAGCTCCCATTAAAAGCCACACTTGCATTTATTTTAAGAGAAGAGGCCCAATCGAGTATCCCTTTCTTGGACCTTGTGATGGTCACCATTTTGAGATCATCACACAGTATGTATCCCAAGATTACATGAAACTGTATGTCTCTCTGGGACCGTGGCTTCCATGTAATGAGCTGCTGGGTCCCAGCGAAGTCTAGTGAGCAGAAGTTGGGGAATAAAAAAGTATTATCTGACACAACCAGATAGATACATTTATTTGTGATTGATTTTTGTCTGTCAGGCCAAACACTGAATAAATAGGGCGAAGGAACAAAACTCCTCAACATTGCTGAGCGGAGCTGTGCAGGACTGCAGAAATCGGTACCCTGGCCACAGCACGAGGGCACACATTCCTTGGAGTTAAGCAGACAACTTTTTGTCAGACCAATGCAAACTCTGTAAATCCTGCAAACAGATCTGGCTGCTTTACCCCGAGCCAGACTCAGCATCATTCCTGCACCTACAAGCCACTTAAGTCAACCTTCAAACAAATTCTCCTTTTAAACGCGGAAAGAGCCTCACGTCACGCTCCACGATCAACACAGGGTGAGCGATCCAACCGAGCAGCCATACGGCTTTTAATCTCACCCCCAAAACCCCGTAGTCTGCATTTACACCAGCCGGGTAGTGTGCCAGGCGAGGCGCTGGGGGTCGGTCCCGTGGCTCCCCACGGCACGCTGGCGGCAGCCGAGTGGCTGAATCCCCTTTAAACAAGACGCATCGAGACTTTCCCGTTATTACTTCATAGGGTCAAAAGGAGAAGGGTGGCGGGGACACCCCCTGCCCACGTCGGAGCGTTGTGGTCGTCTCCACCCTCACCAGTCCCACGTGGAAACCAGGCTGGCCTCACCTCGCCGCGGGAAGGGGGAGGGAGCGGAGCCTCTTCCTGCTCTTGTTTTCCTTTGCACACCAAAACATATCCGTCTTATAATTTCTGAAGAACGGAATTGTAAATGTCAGCGTCTTATCTTTGCTCAGCAAACAGTTTACTAAACGCAGCTCGTCATGTTTATGGAGCGCACTAATCTTGTTGCCAGCAATGGGGATCGAGGCACGTTGAATCTGGGAGCGGTGGCATTATAAAGGGGAGAATAAAATAAGGCAGAATAGTACAGAACTACATTAATTTACAACACTCACTGTATTACAACCAGCAGCCTTAGATTAACGTGATGTAAATTATTGCACGCTACTCCTTTCACGTACGCGTGGGGTTTTCCGAGCAATTATTTATTTTTCACTACTCCCCACTGTTCTGAATGCAGTTATTGACAAGTAACAAGGTATGGATTGTTATTGCTTTTCTTGTCATAAATCCCTGTAGACATTTACTTAGCATGAATTAAATCACAATCATGTGTCATTTATTTTGCATAAAATGAGACATAAGTAGTCTTAATCATATAGCTGTAGAAAGAACAACCACGCCATTGTTTTCTATATTTGAACAATAATTCTATATTTAAACTTAAATATTATAATTAGCAGCTTTGTTTGCCTTGCTTAGAAGTAAGATAGGTAAGATTGACACCTCACTTTTGACACCAGACATTAGATTTAATAAGCATAATTTTCATTTATTTGAGTCTAGACTGATTTTTTATCAATGTATTTATTGTAGAAAGCAAATGTACATAAAGAAAGTTGGCATATTTATGAAGAAAGCTGAAATGACTTTTATGTATTGCTTTGTCCAACTGATAAAATACCTACTGGCATGAAAATACCTATAACAAGAGCTGAAATCACACCAAACTGTAATTGACATGTGATTTTAAAAAAATGCTCAAAGTAATAATATACTATCTCCTAAGTAAAGATTCTTCTGTTCACTCTTTATCCATTTCCAAGAATCTTTTTGTCATGTAAATTTGCATTGATTAGTTTTTAATTTGAGTTTCTAAAAATGTGCTCTGAATACTTAATTCCGGCAAAAGTACATCTTTTTTTGCTAGTATTAATAACAATAATTGCAGTCCACAAATGGGGAGCCTTGATGGGTATTTTTTTAATACACATAAACTTTAGCTGCTTGAATGATCTTCAGTTTCGCTGAAAGCCTTATATTAGTTACCTACTCTGGTAAACTTAAATTTCAAAGAAAAAAGGAACAAAACTATTTAAGTCCCAATCCTGCTCTGCTTATGCAAGCAGACCTGCCCAGTTGCAAGGCCAAAAATTGCAGTGTGACACATGAATAAATGAGAATTTTGTCAAAAGTACAATCTGTGAGTACGAATTCACTACAGACCTGATACGATTGAAAGCCCTTTGCTGGCACGGGCAACCTGCTCTGACCGAGGAAGAATCAGACCCTACACAGAGAAGAGCATTTCCTAAGAGTCAGGGGCCAAAAAATTGATGGGGAGTAGCTCTTCCCCCAGCAAAAGTGAACCTGAAAGCAAGGTGAGCTTTGCTGCTGCGTCCTTGCGGTATGACAGTAGCTTTGCTGTGATTAAGTGCCTCGTCAAAGCCTAAAACTGTCCCTTCAATTGCAATGAGAGTAAAATGCAAATCTAGGGGATGGCTGGGCAAAAGGAAATTGTTCAGCTGCAAATAAAATCACTGACAGCAGAGTGCGTTTCCAAAGTAACAATAAATCTGAGGAAAGAAACTCTGTCATCAAACGAGAGAGGTGAGGGACAATAAAATAAGTAAAAAGCAGTAAGCTTTAAGACTTAGCAAGGAAGAAAAAAGAGGTAAAATTAATTAATATTTTAGCTAAGCATAGAAATATAGGCATTTGTGCAAAGTTTGGGATTTTTCTCCAACAATACCTTAAAGAAACAATTTTTTTAAATTATTTCTGTTTAAGATTTCAGAAGATCCTTCGCAAAGAATATTAGGTTTTGATGTATTTTTTAAAATCAGAGTAGATAATCAATTTCTTCTTTCTGGACATCCAAAATCATATGTATTTTTATAAAATTACATTCATAGCCATATTTTTTACTGTTTATACACTACTTTTGAAGCAAGCTTTTTATTACTTTCCTCCTTTAAAGCAAAAACATATCAAATATTACAGTATAGGCATAAAACCAAATCACGTCTGAAATAATCTAAAGATTAAACTTTATTTTTCTTAGCTGATTGCATTATTTGAACAATAATATTTTCAAAAAAAATTATTCATCTGCCTGATGAAAGAAAGTACCTGATACATATTTTTATTCAAATATTACTCCCATGGAATATTGGCAACATTTTATGTTTCAGCCTAAGCTACAAATTCCTTCAGAACAAATCAAATGTCTTTAAAGAATATTTCTGTTTGAAAAGGAATTAAGCTTTCCTGAAAGAATTTTAAAGGTTGTGATATTCGCAGTCTGATAAAGCAGCACCTTTAATGAAATTCTAATTAGCAATTTCATGCACTTTGCTATTAGTCATATCAGATTAGTGCACATTTTCACAGCCTTCCTTTAATTAAGTGCACTTATTCCAAGTTTCAAACACTTTCCTTATAAGATGAAAACTGTGCTGAAATGTTATTTAGTAAACAGCAGACGTGTGAAAGTAAAGGTGCGTATCCGTGCGCTGATGGACATCTTTAAACTGTCCACAGATGTATACATTGCTAGTTGCTGCCAGCTGCTTTATGTGCTTTGTTTTCTGCTATTTGTTTGTATGCGTTTCGTGCCTTTAAATAATGCAGAGACATGAAGTCCGGTTCTTCAAATGGCTCCAAAGATGTTCAGAAAAGTTTTTAGTGGCTGACTCGTGCGCACATTTCAGATTCAGCCCATAAAAGTAAAATTTGTATTAAAAAAAAAATTCGGACAGTCCAGCCTGAAGTACCCGTGTTTGCTTTCCTGGACGTCGCCTTCCATCACATCACCTTGCACCGTTGCAGCAGAGGCCCTCGGTGTAAATGCTGCATGTGGACCCGCTATTTTACCCACTCAAATCACCAGCAAAATTCCCGTACTCTTTACTGGGAATAGGTTAGGCCTTATCTCTCGTATAAAGATATTGCATTGCAAAGGCAAATACTTCTAAAATACTGTACGTAACGCTCATCTCTCTGCAAGCTGATTAACTTATGGTCAGCATTGTAAAAGGTGAGAGATTACCAACACTGCATTAATTCACAGTACACCTTGTTTTGCATGATAGGAGCAACACAGGGAGCGATTTAACATACATAATGATAAGCAAGCCTATTATGTACGGGTAGATAAAGGATATAACGCATTTCTTCCTCTTTCCACGATGCACAGCTATAAGAACACGCTCGTTTTTCACATTTCCCATATTTTTAAATCTATATATGAATGTTTTCTCGTTCTCCAGAGCAGAATACTTTGTTTTCTTTTTAAATGCTCCTTCCCAGGTACTGCTCCTCGGGTCTGTCGTGTTCCAGGATTTGCATTTTATTGTATTAGCTAATTGCACATGTTTTTAAACACATGTTCTCTTGCTGATGTCATTCATTTAGTCTGTAACATTTCTGACATTTTTAGGTAGTCCCCCAGGCCTCGTAGCCCTCTTAGCAGGGTCCTTTCGGTGAGGGGTGTTTGCTTTATGATTACTGACTGACATCTCAATAACTTGGAACATATTGAGCAGTGCATGTCTAGTGAGCAGCTTTTTTAAATGCGTGGTCCACTTTGTCAAGTCATGTGCGAGCCATAATTTAGGCTAATAATTACCAGACATGAATGCTATGAAACATTGATGTCTACACTTTTTTCCCCCTCTAAGTACTGAATTTTAATACATTCAGAAAAGGTTTTCCTAAGGCCAAGATAAGCCCCCCAAAAAGCTCATATGGAAGCACTTTAAAAGTGATAAATGATTTGGAATCTACACTGTCTACTGATGTACGTCTCAGGAAAGAAAATTAGAGCTAACAGGTGTTAGATAGGGAATGGTGAAGCATTTTAATAGAATTGTCAAAATGTTGGTCCCAGATGCTGACATTAATGCATGCAACAAGGAATGTAATGCTGCACTGCCATTAAATGATTATTTGTTTAAATTTCAAGTCGATGGCAGGAAATCCTAACTTTGTCCACTACTTCTCTGCACAGGCCATCCCTCCTGTGCTTTCCTTTATGATTTGCATCAAAGTGTAATGGTTATATGGCTCACATCTGCATGCTTTAAATAATCCATGCCTGTCAAATTTCATTTTTTCCTCTCAGATCAGAACCATCATAACCCCTTCTCTGCCAGCCTTGAAATCGCTACAAATATATTTGTACATTTAGGGGAAAATAATTTAAATACTGTGAGTTAAGGGATAATTAATCTTTGAACTCTTTTCTTACTTCAAATGTATTTACTAAGTAATCTGCATGAACTTGTAATTATTCTGTATTTGTAAGGTATTTTCCATGTAATCACAAAGTAGTTACATGGTCATATGAATCCTGTAAATTATAATGGTACTGAGGGACGGGGTATGAGGAGGGGAGCTCTGCTGCCTATGTTAAAAAGCTTTTCCAGAAATCTTTGGAATTCTCTTCAGTGAGGTAGCCTGAGAAGGCAGAAAAAGCACGTCCTTTAGAGATTACTAGAATTTCTGCCAACAAAAGAGATCCAATATCCATGTACAGTTCAGCTGGGTGAAGGGGGAGAGGGGAGAGCAGATAGTGACATTTTTTTTTTTTTATCTCTTGTTTTAACAGTAAATCATTAATTTCAAAGTTGCTGTTGTTTTTCAGGGGAATCGTGGCAGTTTACAGACTGCTGAAAGCTCGGCATCCATACATGCTTCAAAGACAAAAGGGAGATTTCTCTTTCTAATCTTTGCAGAAGCCTAAATAGGATGTAGCCTGTAGTCAGACCATCTCCGGCTGTAATCTTGTCAGAGCTCAGCACACATGCATAGGCGTGCTCACACACACACACAGCATTACAGTCACAGCATTAATAAAGCCATTTCTCCAGCGCGGTTGAAAGCAAGCAAGCAAGCTGTGGGATTATTGCCATTTTAAAAGACTCGGGAGACAATAAACAGCTATTAGGACAAATGAACTGATTAGAAGTGAGCACTACGGTGGGTCAGATCAGAAATGTGGGTGGAAGAGCCTTGGATATGCAGTCACAGGGGGAAACCTCCTGTGCTAGAAGAGCAGGGTTGGTTTGTCCGTAACTGGCATCTTATCTCTCTGTAGAGCCCGCGGTTAAAAGCCAATGCCTTTCTGGAAGCTTTTCCTTACAGATGAGATATAAAAGCAACGCCTGCCTGACCACTTATATACATTAATGATCCCACGGTGCTTTCCAAAAGAGGAAAATATTAAGCCAGACACCACAATAATATTCTGCTTACTTATAACCCCCATACAATTTAAATTCAATCTGGTGTTGTGTTATTTTTTGACTTCCTGACCCAAATTGTTGTGTGTGCAGCTCTGAGCTGTTAAGCAGACGATCGCTCCAGTTCGGCAGTAGATCCATCTCTGTGGTGTCTTGGAAGAGATTTCTTAGCCTGCGTTTCAGCGAGCCTCTCCTGGAAAACGTGCCGTATGTAAAACCATTGGCTGAACACGACACAGCATCCACAGGGCCATTTTTACTGTACACACACATCCTACGTTTCCTCTGGCTGCATCATTGCCAGAGCCTGCAGATGGAGAAAGGCTCTCAAATCCCTCTGTTGGTAAAAAGACGAAAATGCTCCAGAAAGGTTTTCCTCTCCTTTTCTGTCTACCCACAGCTCCCTTAGGCAGTGCCCAGCTTATGTGCAATAGCGAAGTGCATTATTCCTCTGAGTGCCAGAGCTGGGAAATACGCTCTCATTTCACAACCAAACAGGTGGGAGCTGAAGGGACAGACGGTCTCTCAGTTCCCGTCCGGTTTGGATTTTCCTGGGAGAGGGCGACCATCACCCCCCGGAGCTGCACCGTTGCGGAGGGGGCTCCCCTCGCACCCTGCAAATTAGCAGAGCCGAAGCAGATGCTGAAAACGGGCTGTGAAACAAAGCAGCCAGCTCACCGGTGGCTGCAGAAGCATCGCCCCGGACTCACCGGGGTGACGAGTGGGGCTCGGGGGTCAGGGATGGCGTGGGGGGGTATTCCTGGGGCAGCCAGAAAAAAGACACTGGAAGGGCAAGTTACTGGAAGAGCAGACTACCCGACTTGCTTTCTGCACCTCTTTTTATTGTGGTCCCCCCTAGCGTGTCGTTGCCTTCCCTTGCTTGTAGACAATCTTGAGTGCTTGCAAACAGGGAAGTTCAGCCTGAGAGGGCCGCCTGAGGATGGGGGACTCGGTGTACCCAGATTTCAGGGCAAAGTTCAGTTACTAGTCAAGTAAAACTCATGCCACACTTGAATCAGCCTCCTTGCTGTCACCAACTACCTGGCAGAGGGCTGCTCGTACAATCGCAGGCAAACACGCCACGTACCAGCTCTGTACTTGCCCTTGTGATGGTCCGGTGCTGTCTAGAGGGCTGAACAAAGCAGAAGGTATGCGTGAGCCACTCCGTGTATCTGCTAGGACATGAAAGAGACACCTGTTTGTCATGTCCTCATCAGCATTCGTTGTCACATCCTCACCAGCATTTTCAATAGAGTCACTTCAGTGGGGAGCTGCTAAAAATGAATGGCATGAAATGTCTTGTCGTCGTTCCTTTGGAAAGCAACACGGTCCTCCCCAGCTTGTGGTCCCAAGCAGGTATAGGAGTCTGCTTGCTGTCACATGATTGTGTGAAATTAAATGAGCTCCAATTTCTATTTACGAGCTTTTACAATTAACGATATGGTGAAAGATTGCTTGATAACTCTGCCCACAAATTTCTGTTTCTGACTGTCCTAACAAGCAGCCATGAGATGTATTTAATTGCACATGTTTTACAATACAATGCTGGGCTTGTTCATTTTATTTCAGTATCATTAGTGCAGGTGGCTGCTATCATTTTAGAAACTTTTTTTTGTGGTATTTGCAGTCAATTATTTTTTCCATGTTATTTTTTTCCTTCCTCTTTATCATGAAAGGGTAGCTCTTGGTACAATTCATGTTAACTAGAAATGAGCCCAGACAGAGATCAGATTTCGGATCCCTCAAGCCCATTGATGTGAAGTTTCACAGTCGGCCCATTGTAGAGAGAAATTTGGAGTCTGTATTCTCTCCTCTTAAAGTCCCTGGGGTTTTGTTCAACTCCATTGCTAAAATTAACTCCAACGGGTAGTATTGGCGGGGGCCTGCTCACCTCTGCTGTCAGAGCCCCCTTACTCAGCCCAGACTTATTCCCATCTTAACAACAAATAGTGGGTAACAAATGGTCAAATATCAAAGATGGGGCCAATTGGGCACCTTGTCTAAGAAACACTAATTCAAGCTGGAATGGGTCAGAGAAGGGTTACTAAGATGATTCCCTGGTATGAAGCATGTCTTATGATAGAAGATGAAAATTTTCTTACTTGCCCAGCTTTGGAAAAAATGAGGTTGTGGGTATATGACTGCTGCCTGAAGTACTGCAGGATGAGCTAGATAACAATGTTCAAAGATGAAGAAATTAGTATAAAAGTAGTCATGAATAAATCAGAGGAGGCTTAGAACTGGAAGGTACCTAGCTCCAAAAGGAGCAAGGCTCTGTAGCAGTCTTCCAATTAGTGGTTGCAAAGAAACATAATCACTTTCAACATTGAGCTTTAATGCACTGGAAGGCAATGAAACACTTGATCCCCAGTATACAGGATGTGTTTTCCTGTAGGGAGTGATTTACAAAGGCCATATATAAGTAAACAGCTGAAAAATTGGTTTGATGAGTACCCTGAGGTCCCGTGTGACCAGGACTAGAGGCAGACATCTCGGTTTGCACGCTCTCCCCTGAGCTGGCATGCAGCACACATTGTGATTTATTTCCCCATTCTTGCAGCAAGGCAGAATCCTCCTCTGAGCCCTTTCTGGTAGGGACAACCGGTAGGATGATAGAGTGAGAAATTGTCATGTCTCTGAAAGAAGTGTCTCGCTGGGACTGGGCAGGATAATCATGCCGGAGAACCACAAGATTATACTGCTAAAGAAGCAGAGCAAGCCTTGTTTTCATTTCTGCTCCAGAACCAATTCAAAACATTGGAAATTTTCCACAAACGTAAAGGGAGAGGGAGGAATGAGTACACAGGGAGTAGAAGATTCAAGCATTTTGATTAGTTCATCACATTTGTTAGAATTTTGACTTCTTTTTTTTTTTAATTTGAATGCATAATACACAGTGGTTGAAATAAAATGTGTTTTATAAAATCAAAATACTTCTGAGCCCAAAAGACTTTCTAGGAATGCTCCAATCTGATATTTCACAGCGGCTGTGTAAATCACTTCTGTGAAGCTTTTACATTTGAAGGAAACAGCCTACTGTGACAGAAAAACGTTACCTCAGACCCTCTCCCCCTCTCAGTGTGCTCTACCAGGAGTATGTTTCTACACGAGGCTGTCCTTGCCCCTGGGCACTGGCATGGGTGATGCTGGCTGGGTCCTGATCACACCCTGCACCTCCCAGACCGTGCTGTATTGAGGAAATACAATTATTTGGTGCCCTCTCAAATTGTACTGGGGACCATGTTGAATTTCCCTGGTATAGTAAAAAAACAAAATTACAGGGAAAGACCAGTTCCCCACAATCCATATTGCATTGACCATCCCCTGAGCATCATTGTCCAGGTAAAAACTCCCCAACTACCCACGATTAACCCTATAGCTCTGACGTTCATACTAAAGCTTATAGGGACAGTCTTCAGCAGGACTAGGAGCAGAAGGAGCAGCAGCGGGAGCTAAGCTCCACTACCTCCCATGGGTGCATGGAGCATCCAGACCAGCCCCCTTTTACTGACGGACCCCCAGGTAATACCCCCATAGCCTGTCTGTTGCCCCTCCGTTAGCAGGCAGCAATGGCTTGAGCTCAGATTCAAAGGGTGGGTTTACCACTGCCAACACCCTTGGTAGTGAATTTCTTGTTAACGGGAGCCCACCTGATACCATAACCCCTATAGCTGGTGATGGGGTCAACTGGGAACGTTTGTGAGGGACCGTCCTTGCCCGTGAACTGCTGAGGTATGGGGGATTTAGTCACAGGGAGAACTAAACGCTGTTGGGTGAGGGAAAGAAAAGGTGATTAAGTGCAGTAAGACATCCTTCTACAGACAGGCAGATCGTCGGGGGAAACTCGGTGACCCCAGGGGCCATGAGAATATATCAGAAGTGTCTCCGCTTGTGTAGGAGAAGACCCGGCCCTGGGGCAGACCTTCAGCTGAGGCAAGAGGAGCTCTGGCAGTTTACGTCGGCCGAGGAACACTCCCCTCTTCCCCCTCGTGTAGCAGCAGTGCTGCTCCCTGCGTGGAGCTGAATAATCGTTCTCACAGCAACTCTCTTTTCTGCCAATATTGAAGCCTGCCCTGACCCCAAGATCATGCCTGCACCGGCAGCGTAACCTCCCTCCGCTCAGCCAAGGAACGTGCGCATGAGCCATACATAAAAGAAGTATTTCACCCAGACAATATTTCTTGCTTAAAGTAGTCGTTCTCCCCACAGCATTGCCACTTACCCAGTATGCGAATGCTTTTCATTAAACGCAAATAACGTATTTTCTATCAACTCGAGCCTACGCTCTTTGTGCCATTCATCATTATGTATACCTAATATATTTTGCAAACCCCCAGTTCTCCTGCTTTCTGTCTTTTGAGGCATTTCTGAAATAAAGTAAAAGTATTACACCCTGTTTACTTTTAGACATGTATTTTTTTCAAAGCAAATGCATTCTGTGTTTTAAGTAAGATACCACCATGTATTTATGGGAGTTTAATAAGTTCTTCCATTAATAACATAGACAAACTAATTTACCAGAACGTGTCTGTTTTAAACTTTGGGAACAAAGAGTGGGAGTATGAAAATCAATCTTTCCTTTGTACTTGAGCCACTGACCCATTAAAGCTTTGAAGATCATTTCTTTAAGAAATTGTGAGGAGTTATTTAACTACAAACAGCAGCTACCTTCCCATTCCAGCTGCGTAATCAAGCGTAATAAATTAGAGGAAAAAAATAAAGGTTCACTCTATTTTTTTTTTATAACTGAAAATTCTTAATAGCAGTTTGACAAATCGGCCCACAGCAGAAAGAAACCGGCATTCTTCCTAAGACTGCTGTTTAGCACAAGTTAAAACACTGCTTAAAAGGTATTTTTTTTGTCTTTAATGATGGTTCAAAAATGTTCTTAGTTGCCCAGGCTTAATTATTTAACTCAAATTAATTGTAAAAGTTACCCATCACTGGAATAAGTTAGCAAACCTGGGAACTACAACATTGTTAATGGCTGCATGCATGAAAACGTACGGCAATTCCTGTTTGCTTGAAAAATGAACTCTTGACGGCATTACTTATTGTTAGTTATCATTAATAACTATTTCACAGTTTAATGCTGATAATATACTCAGTTATGTAAGAATGGAAATTTAAAATAATCTTCATCTTAAACTGCTTAAGCAATCTGCATGCTAAACAATTATAATGATGTTCTAGTTATTAGAAACTCAAATGGAGAAACTCTATATGGGATGTCACTAAAACCTGTCAGTAAAAGGCAGAAAAGAGGCAGCCTTTTTAAAAGATCTAACATATGGATAGAGTAAGGATGATTTTTAAAAAACACATCTGTTGATTCAATCTTGACAGGCTCTACTTATGATAAATACACAACTGTTTTCAAAGGCTTCAGATAACCTGAAATAGCATTAGTGTCTTGCTGAAAGCAAGCTGGTGAGGAACAGAGTACGGTGCTTTGTGACAGAGTATGGAAGGTTAACCCTGAAGCATTTCCCATTCCTGAGGCTGGGAGGACCACATGAAAGGGGTAAAACTCAGATTTTTTTTTTTTCCTCTGCTTTTCTAAAGTGTTTTTGCTAAATCTACTGGGGTTGATACCTTTTCCAAGCAAGGACATCAGAAGTCCCTTCCCCTGCCCACACAAGACGTGCAGGAAAGGCTGTGAGAGAAGAAGAGCTTAATAAATACTTTGCCATTTTATAATGTAGGACGGACTGCAATTCACATTTTCAGAGAAGGACACATGAGGCTTTGGCACAAAACATGAGTGCAGTTTATACCTGGGAATTCGGCCACTGTGCCAGATACAGTCACTGCCCACACAGTACCTGGACTGGTACCTCACTGCTTATTTGTCTGCACAAGATTACGGGCAGCTCTAGGCAAACTTGCAGTCATTTGCTGCCTTTTTTGCACTCAAAGTGCCCAAACATTAAGATTCATTTAACGTATTGAGTAATATTTCACACTTACATACTTCAGTCAGTTTTATTTCAATTAGAATTGCCACTTGATTTCTATTTTTTATATATATATAAATGTCAAGACATTTGTATTTGCTCGTCAAACAGGTCTGTTTATTGGTCTAAGAGATTCTTAGTCCAGCTGCAACTGTTTGCAAGTCCTTAGAAGGTTATTCTTTATAGAAGTATCCAAAAAGGCATATCCTGAGCAGGTGTTAACACATCATGTGGATCAAGGTCCAAGTTCCAAGGTCCAGTTCCTCAGGGATATTTAGAGAAGTATACTTTATTGATTGAAGGATTAAGTTGCTTTGAGGATCTGAGCTGAAATCCTTAGCTTCACAGACTTCAGAGAAATTATGCCATTTATTACTGCTATGGGTCAAGTTCTTGCCTCCAGGGCCAGTTTTGACCAGCTCGGTCTTCCCTTTCTAGGTTGCTTTAAAACTGCCCCAATTATACAAACCTTTTCATTAAGGCCAACCACACCTGGAATTCTCATGAGAACAGATTCTTCCAAAGCATTTCACTGATTTCTCCTATTGGAGCTGGTTGAACATATCTGCTTGAATCTTATTAATTATTAATTTTTTACTGCTTTTGGCTAAACGAGCGTCTTAAACTTGGTAAAAGAGTCTGGGCACATAATATTCAGACAATGGGTTGCCTATGAACTCTTCGCTTTCAACTATTTGCTAATCATTATTCATGATATATACATTAGTCACCCTGGAGCACGTATCGGTCCTGTGGGGAGCGAGCGCCGTTTTCGGCAGGAACTCGGTGGAATTCAGTGGAATTCATCTTACAAGTAAGCAAATCCCCTGTAGACTCGATAACCCCACAGAGCGTCAGCTGGGAAGAGTGTACATGAGACCTTGAGCACCAAAGGTCAGTCGGTGACCATTGCATGCGCTGAAGGTAACACAAGGAGCCACACAAGGAGCATTGCCTGACCGCTGTGCTGCAGCCGCTGCTTCTTGACCAAACCCCCAGATCACCAGTCAGTAATATGTTTAAACACATGCCTGAGTCCTTCTCACAGCAAAGAGCATGCCTGTGGGCTGATTTTCTTTTTGACAGATGAGTTAACAGCAGATGAAGAAAAACCCACTTTCAATATTCCAACAAAATAATAATTCTTTTTATAGTTAGTGAAAATTGGGGATTCCCACTGTTGCCAAAAACAAGTGTCCTGATTACCTAGTCCTTAGACACAGCTCATTCTAGTTCTTTTTATCTCAAAAATGTGCACACATCTATATTTTTTTATCTATTTTGTTCTGGTTTCTCAAAGACAGGAAAGGGGAGGGGGGAATCCCTGATGGGGAAATTTTATTTTAGTCAGATGCTGAAAATGGGGAAAGGTTCATTAAGTGAAGTTCAGAACTTCAAAATTACACCTGGAGTGTTTCTTCCCTCCATTAGTACCAGAGATGAGAAAGTGCCAGGAACAGCATAAAATATGGTGGATAGGAGTTTCAAGAGCATCTGAGTCACTGAAGAGCTTGTGCCTCCTGGACATACAAACCTGAATCCCTAAGATGCTTCTGAATAAGGGTCCATGGTAGAAATGCCTTTGTTCTCCTCCTTTCCATTATTGATAAATTAATCACATGCTAAAAATTACATTTAGCGTTCCTTTTTTCAAATCAGTGTCATTTCTCTTAAAGTACCCTTCTGATTTAGCCGGGATTCAGTTCATAACATCGTTAGAACAACACGTTTTTGTGTCAATTGTTAATGTACTACGAGGTCTGCCCTAGCAACTATGTCAACATATTCTTCACCAATGGAGATCATGAAATACAGACGGCAATAGTGTTAAAAAACAAGCTTTTAGATCCATTTTACTTTGTTGCAACACTGCTTTGCAGATACTGAATTAGAGCCCATTTAAACCATTCAAGCATATAATCAAATTTCAGTAATGAGTTATTAATTAAGCAGGGGCATCCAATTCTGTGCTAACTGCCTCATAAACAATCGACAGGAGATTTGTGAATTTTGACTTCCTGACACTATTAAACAAATCAATATTAGGTTTCAGACACAGCAATTCAGACAGTTTTCCCTGTTATTTGGCAATCGTCTGCCTGGAATACTAATGAAAGAATTAAGAGCTGTAGATTTTGCATGTGTTCCATCAAAAAGATCCTTATCTGTGGGGAATTGGGGCCTGATTTGCATGGCAGAAGACTTTGCTTTTGTAGGTACAATTTTTCTCAATATGTCACTCATTAGTATTTATAAACTACAGAGCAGTGAAGCCTTCAGCCCCTATTCATAATGAACAGTCATATCCCTGCTGGAGATACAACTGAACAAAGCCATTTATTTATTTATTTAGTGGTCCTTTTCATTTATAGCTAACCTAACCTGCAGAAAACTTGCATCTAAGGAGATCTCTAAGCAACATACATTTGATTTATTTTTTGGAAGGAAATATATACATGTGTGTGCATGTATACATATATGTATGCGTATATACGCAATTAGTTGATTAGCAATTAGCTGTATGAGCAATACATTTATTTACATGCAGCAATACAGTGCCTAACAATTACTTCTGAAAAATTTCAATATCTTTCGTAGATTTATTTTTTCTTTCACTCTCCCTCCTCTCAAAATGAATTCAGACTCCAGTTCAGCCAAGCTTTGGAGTTAAGCAGGGGCTTTGGTGTTTTTGCTGAATTAGGGATTAGTGCTGTGAAAAGTGCTGGGTTAACAGTACTGCAGGATGAAGTCCGGAGAGCAAGTACAATAGTGATGCCTCCTCCACTGGCCGCCCTTTGCCGTCGTAACCGAGCTGAACTTCACCTAGGGATAAGTGAGTGTTTAGTTTTCATAATCACATAGTCTTTGGCCCCTTAATGAAGAAGGCAGCAGGGGCTACCAGCACCTGTTGAGGTAGCGGCTTTTGTAAGGAGGTTTATCTGGCTGCTGAGAACTGGGCTGGGACGGCACACGTCCAGTTCTCCGGGTGCTCAGGATATGCTTATCCCAGTGTTTTGGGTGGTTTTACTGGAAATTTCTGGCTGCTTTCTCCAGAACTGGCTGAAGCAAAACTATGACCCAAAACCCTGCCCTAAAACTTCTCCTCTGCTTGTATCTGTGATTGAATATTTTGCTCAAACTGTGGCTTAGAGGCTCTACGGGAGGTTGTTTTCTCATGTCAGTTTGCTCTTTCCCAGGCTGTAGACAATACATTTTTCCTTAGTTTCAGTATCTCCATCTCAGTCCCAGCTGCAAGAAAAATGCTGAAAGGTATATTAGACTTAAAATGAAGTTCATGTTTCTATTACATACACCTCAGTTTCTAACACAAAAACAGTCTCTTGCCAACAAAAAACGCTGAATCTTGTTTGGTTAGCAAAATTTGTGCTGTATTTACATAAACAAGTATCCAACAATTTAGAGGATAAAAGCCTCACTAGCACAGAAATCAGTGTGAAAATAGGTCAGAGACCAAGTCTTTTAAAAACAACGTTGGCGAGGAAGGATAAAAGTACTGTAGAGTGATCAGTTCCAAAGTGGGTCAGGATTTCGTCTGCAGGAACAAGTCTCCGGCATTATTTCTCCTGTAGAGTACTAATGTACAAGCTCTACCCCAGGACTCCCTTGTTCTGCACACAGAGGAAAAAACATTGTCTCTGCCCCAAATAGCTCTTAATCAAAAGTACAAGTAAGTGACAACAGATGCACATAGTCGGGAGATGTAGTCAAAGGACAACGCGAGGAAATTAAGCTGCCTACTAAATGGCAGGGGGAATGGGGAACTGAATGCATCTTAGGTCTGAGGTTTGTTTTATTTAGCTTTCCTACCAGCCTCTCTCTCCCTTTATTTCCTTCTCTCTAGGATCTTAAGACATCTAACTCATTAAAAATCTTCTTTTTAATTATCTGCCAGGAAAAAAAATTAGCATAATTAAGGGCATTTAAATTTAGATTAACAACCAACCTAATACATGGCACTGCTACCAAGAAGAGACCATCTCTTTTACATGGCCATAGACTACACAAAGATTTCATTTTGGTTTCTGTCTAGATTTCTGTTCAATATAGCACTGAGAACATATTTCACTGCATTGAACATATCACTTGATCTGTTCAGCAGCACGCTCTCATTTTCATGTTGTGTTCAGCCTTTTTTTAAGACACTTGCCTAAACACTGTTTGCCATGCTGGGACCCATTTTTAAAAGGACGACTTCAGCCTGAAATGCAAGCAGGTCTGCAGTTAGTGAAACTGGTGGATGCAATGTTCCCTTAAATATTAGCCTTCAAATCTACAAAATAAATTCGGTTTCCAAAATCGCTTTAAAAGTAGGTTCAGGCATGACAGTTTGCCTTTCTTGGTGTTTACACTTTGGAGGACAGCAGGATTGTTTGGGTTTGCTTTTTTTCTTCCCCTATTACAGGCATGAGAAAGAACCTGAGCCAACAGAGCTCCAAGTTTCATCTGAGACATGGTCAGAGACCTCCACCTCTTCAGGTCCTCACTTCAGTGGCTAGTGGTGAATGACACTGAACATCAGCACGGGTATTCACAATGATTGCCCATAAAATTCAGAAGGAGTAAGCATCCCACCTAATGCCTGCAAGAATAGGGTCTCACTGACCTGAGGTAAAGGGGAGGGTTCACCCCCTTAATAAAGGACGCTAAATCCCAGTGCCGCTGGTAGGAGACTGGACTTCAGAGGCTCCCTGTATCATCGGTGCTGAAATGACTGGGTTTCAGGTGTTTGACTGTAGGCAGTCTGAGTACCTCAAAATGCTATTGAACGTACAAAATAAACCTGGCATAAATAAGATAGGAAAACATCTTTCCTTATCTCAATTGTAAAACCAAAGAAGTATGTTCTTAGTTTGGCTTACACACAAAAAAAATTGATTTCCTGAGCTCTGCGTGTTTCCTTCTTGCCTCTCTTTCAATGATCCCTTGAAAATTTTGAAGTCACTAGCCAGTTCAAGCTCACCTGTCAGCAGAGTAGACGTGACATGGAAGGTATGTCCTGCTAACTGGGGGATCCAGAGGATGCGGACTGCACAGGGCAAGATGCACACCAGTCTGAACGCCAGGGTTGTGCTTGGTGGAGAAATGTGCTGGTAGGGCTCCCCTCTTGCTACGTGGGAAATACCAGAAAAAAATCATGGGATGAACACCACCAGGCACTGCCTGGGGGTTCTTGTGCTGCATTTGCATCCAGTAAAATAGACACGTTCTGCTACGACACACTTCTGCCAGCGGCAGTGTGTTAAATGCCCCCAAAATCCAGTAAGCCCCTGCGTCCAGAGCAGGTCAGACCATCTGTACATCTTGTGTGTATCTGATCTGCACCCGTTCAGCAAGGTCTGGCAATTCTAGGTGTCCAGAAACCCTCAACAAACACAATTCCCCAAGCAGCAGAGCCAAAACACCCTTAGCGCTGTCTCAGTAAATCCCCGCTCCGCTGTCGGTGCCCCACGCCAGGGAAGGCTGCAGCAGGTTGACCTTCCCCACGGATGCTCCGCGATCCTCAGGGCTGATCTCAGCCCACGGTCACAAATCTTAGAAGAAACCACGTTTCATCAGCTCTGCCGCTCACAGAGCTGCTTTGCTCTGAAGGTGAGAATATCCCCTCAGTATGGAAAAATATGAAGCCTGAATAAATTAAAAACGGGAGCTATGTTACACGTTACTGTCATTTAATTAACATCTCATAATGTGTTGCTTAAGGAATCAAGACTCTATCAGGATGAAGCCTATAAGCATTTTCCCTGTTTAATCAAAAATGTAGATCACATCACATTTTATTTCTTTAAAAAAATTACACACTTATTGAAAAAGCTATGATTAAATTTTTTATTAAGACCCATTTCTCTGAATTAATTCTCCTCCTAAAAATTCAGTGTCAAAGAGCAACATGGAAATTAGTGCATAAAATTTGGAAATCTGCAAGTATAGATGGATGGGTTCATTTAACTTTATTAAATTTCATTCATTGTACATTGATAATGGCTTGACAGTATTTATCCCTATAACACTACATATGTGCATATCCTGACATTGTAGTTTGGGCTAGCTACCTCTTGTTTACACAACCTGGCAACCCCTAATGTAAGAAACTCTTTTTTTAGGTTTGCTACCTTGTTCTTTTTTTTTTTTTTTTTTTTTAACTTTGGTGGATTTGAACTATTTTGCCTGAAATTGTGCGTGCTATGTGCCTGCTTCTAGATAATAACCTATTTACTTCAGCCACCACCATTCAGATCAGAGGGAGGGCAAGGATGCTCTCATATGATTTGAGGCGAACATGAAATTTAGTTAAAGTGAGGGGAAGGAAGCAAAGCATCTCTTACTCTCCTTGAGAAAAGACATGCCTGTTTGGGACAAGTTTCAAGCCTTCCAAAAACCACAAACACTTATTGTAGATTTAGATTTTAACAGCTACATGTTTCACCTGTGCAAGGTGTCTTCCATTCCACCACTGAGCAGAACATCCCCTTGCCTGTTGGCTCCGAAGCGCCAAAGTACCTGCTGGGACCCAGCACTGGGGACCAGACCACAGACCCAGTTCTTCTGCACGCTTCACCATTGAGTGCTTGGCCCAGGCACATTGAAATTCAAGATATAATGTTCAGAGCCACAAAGGAAAGGAGAAAGAGGTGGGAGGTGCAGATGCAGGGAGAGACAATTTGGAAAAGCTGTACGAGGATGAGAGCATAGGCATTAAAACAAAGGTGACTGAGGAAGAGACATGGATTTGACAATTTTTGAATTTTTTTTCTTGTGTAACGTTAATAGAAAATAAGAAAATGCATGCCGAGAAGCTGTGTTGGAATATGAAGTAAACGTAAGCTTTCTAATGTTGAGAAATGTTAGGATTAAAGTTGCCTGGGAGGTGTAATGTCAAGTGCATAGACAGAACAATACAATCTTTAGCTAAGTGATGCTATTTTTTCCTCAAGACCCCTACCTCACCCAGAGACTTACTCAGAGGACAAACTGGAACTGTTTGCTGAAGGAAGGAGGAATGTGCCTGGTTGCAGGGCAAGGAACGAGGCAAGAAGAGGAGCAATGGTCTTAGATTTAACACAGCTGAGGTACCGAGGAGAACAGCATGCTGTCCTTGCTGTCCTCCACAGCATCCCCATCAGATACTAGACAACCGAGCTTTAGTTGTCAAAAGTGGTCACTGTGCATGATTCGTTATTTTCTGGGGGCCCAACATGAGACCAAGCCCAACCTGCAGAACTTCAGAGCACACATATTTGGAGCTGGCAGAGAGCTGTTGTGCTTTGAGCACCAAACGTTGTCTAATTCTGGTGCCTTCTGAAAATTCAGACGTTTTGGACTAGTAACCCAAATTAGTGGACTTTGACACTTCAGTTCATATTTGCGAAACACCCTCTCCTCTCACAGGTGCACTCTGCAGCTCAATTCATTGATGTTTATGAAGCAATTACTCACCAGAGTGAGCATGAATGCCACAGACTCGCTTCCAAGGACATTCATCAGTCACTTCTCAGAGGATAATTTGAATGGAGTACATTAAATTAAGTATGGAACCCCCATTCAATAAGGAAAATATAGTACTTAATAACTACTTAATAGATGCCCTGAATAAGGCCAGAGGCTTATGAAAAAGAATAGTGTGTGACTATGTAATTACAGGGTGTACCACCATGGGGATGCACAGGGGGTTGAAATACTCTTCTGAGCACTTGACTACAACCCTACTATCAGTCTTTCACACGTAGAAGGAGTTGGTGTGTATTCTCATTCGAGGTGGGTAATGGCCTTCCTGCTGTTGTAAAGCAGATCTTGAAGGGTCAGGACAACGCGCCGGAGATGCCCAGGCTCGCGGTTTCCACTGCTGTCTTTTCTCTGTATGGCATCAATGGCAAAATTGCGTGCCACACAGCTTCGCCTGGGAAAGTAATGCAAGTAGCTTTTATTACCCTATTCACTGAAAGGAAAGGACAAGCTGGCCTGAAACACAGAGCAGAAGGCTAGGCTGATCATTTTCTAAGGGCTTAATTAAGTTACACTGTTCTGAATTTGCATGGAGTTGTGACTGACCTTATTAAATCATTACATGTAATGAAACTGCATTAAACCTTTGCCCTCTACCTGGCCAGACAGTGCAGAACAACATGAATTATCTCACAATAGGTCTACGTATGTACTGCTGATTACAGATGTCTAATGTATAATAGAATTAATAAGAATAAAGAAGAAGAGGCCTCCAGTCTAAAAAAAACCAATCCTTGCTTTAGCTGTTTTATTGCATAAAAATAAATGTGCCAGTTAGACAGGGCTTGATTTTGAGCATCATGTAAGCTTTTTTTGAAACTCAGTCCAGGCAGAAATAACAGGCTTGAAACCTAAATTATAGGGAAACAGCAGTTCTTTTGGGTAGAAAATAATCAATCTTCTCAATGTTAACACCTCCTTTCAAGGCTCACTGGCATTCCTTCTGAACTGCGTGGTGTGTCTGTTTGCATAAGAGAAGGTATGGTTGTAGGTAGGTATTGTGCCTGGAGCTAGAGAAACAGGCATCTCATTTGTGATGATTTTTCACTCTCTCAGAAGCAGAGGGTGAGGGGCCTGGTGGCGATGCTGGTCCTTGCCTGGACTCTGATGGTGGAGAGGCTCTTCCAACAAGCTGCCTGAGACTTCCCCTCGTAGCTCTTGGCAGGTCCCTCAAATCTATCTGTGCCTCTGGCCACTGCCGGTGATGTACGAATATTGATGTTTGCCCAGCTGGGGCTCATCCTGCACAGATGTGTTCATGCGTGTCTGAAATGGACTCAGTCATCCCAACGTTCAAAAAAAAGAGACCAAACAGGCGTTTCTCTGGCAGGTATTCTCATCTTAACCGATGCGTGTGATGCCACTGATATGATTGTCATTTTGTGCATACGATTAAGAACAATTACCTTTCCATATTTCAGCGCAGTTGTTTTACTCCAGACGATGCTCTTCAGTAGCTGCCAGCTCAGTGTCTTTGGTAGGACACCTTGGAGTCCACCAACAGACTATCAAGGCAACTGCTGGCCTATGCTCTTGTCGTGATTCCAGCCAACAGCCGTGTGTGCAGTTCACCACGCAATCCTGGAGACATCCTGCTGAGCAGGACCAGCGGGTTTCTCTGAAGGTTCAGCAGAGCTCTAGGAACTCAGCAGAATTACTGCTGGGCTGAAGCTAAACGTGAACAATTCTGAGCTCAGAAGTCAGAAGCCAGAGAAATTTAAATAAAATATACAGCATTGAGTCACTGCAAAGGTACCAAAGTTCATCATGGATAAATATCTGGTTAAATAGATTCAGTCAAATGAGGAAGAAATAGAGAAAACCTCCCATAAATTGCCTTAACCTGCACAGTGCCTTTACTGTTGTGTGCTTCATATTTGGTTTTAGGTGCCTGTGGACTGAGGTCTAGGAAGAAAAGAGAGAAGGACAATCCTGCTTTCAGTGGGGCTAAGGGAAAAAAGTTTTAAAACAATGATTCTAGCTATGTGCAATGCACGTACACCTAGAAAGCTTGCGAAGATCTCATTTCATAATTGCTGTGTGACATATCAGAGCCCAATGGGAACTGTTGTAATAAAAAGTTTTCAAGCCCCTCTTAAATCATTAGCTGTTATTGTATTCAGGGAAAGGAATTGGAGACAAGGTCCCGGTAACTACAATTTTATTTTAGAAGTTACTGCCTATACCAGGTGAAGGAAATTAATCAATTTGGTGATCGCATCTGACAGTGATAAAGGTCGCTTAATACCTTTTGAGATTTTTATGGTTTTAATATGATATCTCATTTTCAGCATGAATGGAACACTCAATTGATTTAAAGAAATCTGTGCTTTAATTTACAGCAGATGAAGCTTAGATCATCAGATATCCATGTTTCCAGCAATCATTAAAATTGTATAGTTGGTGGCCGCCCTTCTAGACATTGGCAGGCTCAGCATGTAAACACACGGAGAGTGCAGATTTCTGAGTGCTTTAGCCATTAATTTAATTCTAAACCATGGGCTTGGCTGCCTGCGTGGAGGGGGACAGTGTTCAGGTGGAGCAGGAGATAAACTTCAGATTTATGTTCCGATCTGCACACGCCCACCCACATACATCTCAGTAGAAGTAATACAGGGCCAAGCCCTATGGATGGAAAGAGTAACACTACACAGCTTTTGGTAAGATGTTCCACTTCAGAACTGCTCCCTGTTTCCCTATAAAAGAGCAGTTGTTGCTTTTCAGCATATAATATGCAATTTAGGAGCAACTTGCGTATACCTGTGGGTACTCATAGCCATTTTGGACACCTGGGAACCATAATGATTTCTATTTAAATACCACAAAACATGGAATGACAAATCCAAGGCAAGTCAAGCTGCCACACTTTAAACAAGATCTGGACATACAGGATGACCCCTAAAAGCAACTTATCATTGTTCCAATGGTGGCAAACCTTCTCCTGGGTGAATCAGAGCTCTGTTTGTCCTGATTTCTACCATTTACCTTTCAAAATACTTCCCATGCCTTTTTCATTCATTTCAACGTACAAGCCCTTCTTCTGCATGCAGCTGCCCCTGTCCCAGTTTTATTCCTCACGCTTTTGTTCATCATAACAGAGCACCTCATCCTCACAAGCTGCCTCACTATATCCCTATGCCAGTTCATGATTTACAGCTGAGGAACTAAGAAACTGCAAAGTGACTCCCTGGAAAGCCACTGGAAAGGCACTTAGTGCTGCCCTGAGCTGAGACACTTCTAGAGCAAACTGCTGTCCCAGCTCTGAGGCATGATCTGAAACCATCTCTGTGTCTACTGCTTCCACGAAACATTAATGTTGGTAATAAAATTCTGGGTCAGCATATCACAGAACTGGGAGAACCAGAGAATCCTGGACGTGAGCATTTTTGAACTGGAAGATTAGTAGTTAGTGGTGGGACAGGCATCAATATATCAAGAAAGTCACAAAATTCCAACATAACTTACATAAACAGTTTAAATTACATATGGACTACTGTAGTTTTAGGTGGTTGCAAGTCCTTTCCTCTTGCGCTAATGGAAAGAACTGGTGTCTTGTGTGAAACTGCTTAATCACACCCCCAAAAACCAACACTAAAGTTGTCCTATGCCCTAAAGGCCATGCAAAGCCCAAGGATACCTGAAAAATGGGCATCTGAAAATGGAAAGAAGTTCTGAAGTTCTCTAAGTTCCTCATATCTTCTACTTTTGTCTTCATTTTCCTTATTATTATAAGGGAAGATATAGCTCTGTGCAGCTGATCTCTGCTTACTGTGCTGATTAAGTGGGTGTCAGTACTACAAATCAAGTATCATGCAATCAAGAAGTAGCCTAGGTCATAACTGGATGTTTCACACAGCAGCAGCCTAAGTCCAGTGCAGAATTTGTCCTAACTGCTTATACATCTGTTTCAAAGTCTCACATTGGATGTATTCCTTACCTTCTGACTCTCTCCTTCTTGGTCATAAGACTTTCTGCATCATATAAAATACTTAGTAATTATGGGAAGAACTGTTAAAAACTGTTTTCAGAAAACAAAAGATTATCTAAGTGGAAGGATTTGTAATATGGTCCCTAGAGTAGTCACATTCTGGATTTGTATAATCCCCTTTTGAACTTTGCACCAATGCTGGGCCATAGGACCACCTTTGTTCATTACTTTGCTTTCCTGTGTTCTGTAAATTCTGCTCATGAAATGTCTTTGAAAGCTAAGAGAGAGAGAGGGATTCTAGAAGCAGTCAGATATCTCAAGAGGTTAGTCCTAAAATTTAAATTGTTCTATATCTCCCGATAACTGATTCTTTGGTTTAAGGCTCAGACTTCAGTTCCAGGGTTATGCTTGTTATAATGTTATTTACATAGCAATACAAATGTGGGCAAGATTTTGCAGATGACTAAAAATAAATTCCTTAGGGAGGAGGTGGTTTAAATATAAGCAAAAAGCATATAAATCTAACCTTTCTATAGCTAATGACAGTTTTTAAATGCATACCTCATTTGCAAAAAGGATGACAGTAAACCACACTAGCTATTGAATTTTGTTGATAGCATTCTCCTTGGCTAATAAACATAAGTCTCATACTGGAGGAGTGTGCACATGCATGAAAATGTTGGGAATATTCTGGCTTACCCAGTTCTGACACAGCATTCAACTCGCTAGGAATGTTATGCTTTGCATGAGAAAGGCGCATCTTTTGTGGAGCTTCAGATACTGCCTTGTTTTAACAACATTTGCAGAAACAAATCATGATAACGATCACACCTTATTGTGCATGAATAACTGCACTTTTCACGCTTTCATGGGAGTCTGGGAAAGGAAGACGATCATAGCTGAAGGAGAGAGGCATCCGCCCATGCGTTCTGCAGGAATTACAAGCGTCAGCCACACAGCTTACGTGTTCACAGCAGGTCCTAGGTACAGCAGAGACAACAAAGTCCAAAATCGTGATTAGAAGGATGACTTATCCAGTGCCTGCCTAATCCTGGAAGTACCTGAACTCTCAAGGCGCCTTGCAGTTGAACTCAGCCCTCACACACGCTTTGGGTTGTAGCTGCGTGCCCTCCCAGAACTGCCCCACAGCCCCTAGAGCCGGGGCTGAACCCAGGTACTGCAGCAAAATAGGGTTGTGGCCCTTTGTATTTACAATGGCTGTGTCTGCTGCCTCCTCAGACCGGCTTTTTGTACAGTAGCCTGGTGGTTAGGGAGGGCAGGAGTGGGGGAAACTCCAAGGTCCTGCTCCTGGGATTTTGTATAAATTGTTTTCAGTAAGACCTTACCATAAACCACAGGGGCTGAGGGTAGAACCAAAGTGTCTGTCCCTCCCAGGAGTTATGTTCTCAGCACTAGTCCAGCTAATCATACTCTCTCTGCCTCATCCCGATGAAATTAATTTTGCACATCTTTCTGCACGGGTCTGCCCAGGCAGACCCAGCTCAGCCTACAGCTGGACAGAGAGAGCACTTCTGGGGCTGGATGGATGTTAATTCCAACACCTAAGGAGAACGTATTGAATTGCACTTATCTGTGCAGCCATCGCCTAACCTCTGTTTACGCCACTCCACAAAAAAATAAAGGTCCTTTCAATTCTGCTAAAGTCTCCTTGAGAATTGAGACCTATTAGGCTATGGTAATATAGCTGATTTTATGCCTCAAGATACAAATTTAGGAGGAGATTTTCAAAGGCAGAGAGGAGTTAGCCTCCCGGTAGCATTTAACTTTTCATAGGATATGAGGGTTAGCTTCTAACGTGCCTTGGAATCGCATCCTCTTTGGTATTGTTTATTTGACTCATGCCCCTTTCAGGAAGAAGAAAAACAATTCTGATCATTTAGAAAAACATAATTCTAAATGGATTCTGAAGTTTTGCTAAGCATCAAACTTTAAGAGAAAATCATATTACTTTACAGTATTTTTCGAGACTATATCAATTCCAGACTCCTTGCCATTTTGCCATAGCTCTGGAAAACAATTCACAAATGTTAAAACAATCTAACAGAAATAAGTGAAGGATGAAAAGGAGTAGTGTTGGGCTGGGGGGGGGGGAGGTCTGCCACAACTCCCATCTCCCTCTTGCTGTCGTATGTGGCTCATGATTAGCATTTGGCTGTGCGTTTTGTTAGTATTTTCAGCACAGCAGTAGAGTGAGCATTAATTGGGTTAATTATTGTGAGCTATAATTTAACTCAGTAATCAAACTCATAAACCAAGCATTATTGAATTTATAAACTCAGCATGCTCAAGTGCCCTTAGTGATAATGAACTTGCTGAGTCAGATTATTCCCTTGCAATTGTTGATAATGTCAGAAATAGATTTGGACTGTCTTGCATTTAGCATTTCCCCCTGCTGTATTACATGGACAAGAAAAATTCGCAATACTTGAGAACAGAATCCTCAATGTGCTTAATTTTTTTAATGTAAAGCAGAAACCACTTCAATTTTTGTTTGCTTGTTTTAACTCTGCAAGACGGGGTTGTTTTAATTTTTCCTCCAATGGCAGTGAAACCTTTCATTGCCTTGTGTACCTCAGTCCTTTCCTCATAATCATCTTTGGGTAAGGCAAACAAGTATCTGGTATCTACAAAACTTCATTTCTACAGATTTGGAAAATTTTGGCCTCTTTACATAGGTCAAATGTTGTGCCAACAGAAGCAGGGCTGACTTCCTAACATTGTTGTATTAACATACCTCAATGTTAGCCTGGGGGAGAGGGAAATGATGTTGTTTGGAATGAGATGGTAATTTACTTTCCATGCTTTCTCAGTCCTAAGGCATCTTTTCAGGATGAGACAGCCAGCTGTGTAAATTGAAATTGGTGAACAATTGTCCACTGGAGGCTCGAACATCTGAAAAGCAGAGTTATACGCTCTTCTCTGTCCATGTAGAATATGGTGTTTTCATTTTACAGGGATAAGGGATTTACTGTTAAATTAATGGACATTTCAAACTGCAGTGGCAACACATGTTACCGCCTGCATTACTGGGAAATAACTTGCATCTGTGCAAGTTATCACTTGGAAAGAAAAGCTTCCGGTTACTGAGAGATGGCACGAGAAAATAACACTTTCTACCCGTGTGCCAAGGGAAATGAGGTCACAGGCTCTCGCCGTATGCCTTGCAAGTGGATATCTCATGTACAAGTTCGGACAGGCATTAAATTGGTTATGCTTCAACTTCTGATTTTTGTTTTCATTAACATCTGTACTCTTACGTGGCCTGGAGCGTTTTGTCCTTTTTATAGCCTTCCTCAGTAAAGCTGCGGAAAGCTGATCTCAAATTCACATTAATGGCCTTGGATTTTCAGGTCATTCCTTACAGCAAAGGCTCCGTTCTGCTGCTTTTCTCATGGCGTGACACCTATACCCCAGTGGATATCCTTGCCTTCGCAGTCTATCTTCACATCAGTGTTTTTAATTGTACTTGGCTAAGTCATGAGATCAGTCTCCAGAGTAACTTAGACCTAAGTGCTTCTGGACCAAAAGATCAGAAAGCTACCAAACTGCAAGGCATAGAGCTCTCTGGATTAATGGGAATTTACCCTACACACCCAAAAAGCTGAAGCCTACAAGCAGTCTTCAAGGTTTACGTGTGATCATACACTCTGATCCCTGAGCTTATTCCCTGTCTTCCTGAGCTGGGAACAGGATAAATAATAGGTCTTGTTCTTTTGCAGCAAGACAGTGTCATTTGCAGCCAGTAATCATAGTGGTTATATATATAGCTAAGGCAAAGTTCCCCCCCCCCCAAAAAAAAGCTTTGCTTCAAGTGTCTTAACCTGCATGGCAAGACAACCTGGTAGAAATCACAGTGGTGCTGCCACCAATGCAGCTGTATAATTGCACTTTGTTGGTGTACAGACAAAAGTGTATTGAATGTAGATGAAAAATAAGGGAAAATAATTGTGAGGTCAAATAACTCGGGCTTTTCATTCATTATTAGAAATAGCACAGGTGTGGTAGTGAGTCAGCTCCTCTTTCCCTTCAGAGAAGTAGTGGTGTCTTCTTTTCTGCATGTAGCAAAGCCGAGGGGTACATTCCTGCAGTCCAGGCTAGGAGCAACTTGCCCTGAGAAGAGAGAAATTTTGTTATGAACAAAGGTTTCCTACAAAAGGATTTCTTTTAAAGTACCTTGATATCACTGAAGCAATTCAGAACTTCTGCTCCAGCTCGGGGTAAGCAAACACTGCTCTAGAAGCGTGTTCACTACAACTCATTTTAACCTCAGCATAAATGTTTATTTTTTCCCTCCTCTTTCTTTTTTTGTCTTTCTGGGTTTAAGAAAAGACCATGTGGTAACACTGATACCTTGTCAATCAGATGACAAGCTGTCTTTTTCTATTTAGACATGGTAGTAGGTCATTCTGAGGAGTAAAAGGTAGGTTATGTCCCTGAAACCTGACAAAGTGTTGAAAAATAGTACCCATACTTTGGAAAACTCTTCCAAGTATCGCTAAAAATGACAAATCCTAATTTTCTCAGGCCCAATCCCAGAATAGATTTTGTACACATAACCACCAAGGTCAAAGGAAGATAAAAGACCTGGAAAATACCCTAAGTCTATCACATACACCGTTGTTTATTCCTTCTTTAATAAAGGAGTTTCAAGAAGCAAAAACATATCATTATGACTTAAGTGATGCTCCTATAATAACTGCTTTTGATTTAGGAGATAAAATTAAACTAGAAGATAAGCTCTTTTATTTCTGCTCAGCCACTAGCATATTCAAACAGGGTGTAACCTGTCACTTTAAAAGGCACAGTAACAAAAACAAACTGGAAGGCAGTCACTTATTAATCTATGTTTTTGTACAGCTATCTGGAAACTCTGCTTTGCCGTCAGTATTTAAAGCTCGTAAACAAGACGCGCTGTCAGTGATTCTTGAGACTGGAATTCATGGGAATTGTCTAAACAAAACGTATCACTCCTCTTGTGTGTAACCAAATGCATAAATGTTGTTGTCTTTTTATTCTTTACAGATGGTTTGTATCTCCAGAGATTTATAGAAGAATTCATAAATTGGCATCACTGGTATGTAAGAAATGTGAAGCAGCCTCTGCTCCCATTGTTCCCTGACTGTGAACCTGCCACTGCCTGAAAAAGTTTTTTTTAAAATATCAAACTCTCAGCCCAGCTCCAGTGTGATTGTGAAGCTGACCCTCCCCTGTTTGGGGGACTCATCAGGACTAAATATACAGCTTGATAAATATGAATTGTCATCTCTTTCGGTCATCTATTTCTATATCCTTTCATTCTCCTGCCCTCGCACTGCAGCCTAAGTAGACGGGAGATACTGATTAAGTAACTCAAAGGAAATGATTGTAACCAAATGCTCTGCTGAGCACACCCTCCAAGAGCTCCAAAATCCTAAGTGAGCTGGTGCACTTGTCGTCAGGAGCAGCATATTCATCCAACAGCAAGCTGTCAAATTGACTTGTTAGCATGGCTGATAATACTCCCGCATTTTCACTGCTAGAGAGGAGCAGGGAACATCACATATGCTTTTGAATGTCTTATGAAGAGCATCAGAAGAAAAAAAAAAAAAAAAAAGCGCTATTCGTACTTTCGCCAAAGATTTGTGGAAAGGCTGGGAATTGAATCCAGATTGCCTGACTGCTTATGCGGGGCCTTATGCACAAGACCAGCCCCTCTTTTGAAGCTTGACGTTCTGGTCTTTCTCTATTTGACAGTCCTTTCCCTTGTTCTCATTTGTCTTTCGGATGCGCTGTGTTGCTCATGTGAAGATTGGTAAAATCACAGCACGCGAGACTTTTCCAGATATGATTTTTTAAAACCTCTGTTACATATATGTCATATCACACAGGTGCGATGTAAATACATACTCTACTTCAGGTAGATTAAAATGAGACTGCCCATAGGAAACCTACTTGTGGAAGAAGAGTAGCCCACTCAGAATGTATCCAAGCAAGACCGAAAGAAAAGTAGTTCTGAGAAATTCCCAAGACTTGTATTATATACCACTGTGGTATCATAGTGCTTTCCCTGCAGAATTAATAACTACATCTCTCATACATTTCCTCCTCCTTGAACAAATACAGCAGCAATGTGGAGAAAGGGAGGTAAACTCAGTCTTTTTTGGAAGAATTAGAGGGACATTCAGTACTGTGCCAACCATTTACAATGAAAATACCTTCTGAAAAAAGAAAGTCCTGAAATATTTTCCAAAAATGTTTAAAATTTTGATTTACCTGTTTTTTTTTAATTAATTTGCCCCATAAATTTGACTTCTTAGAAAGCACTGTCCCCAGATCTCAGGTGCTTCATGATTTGTTTTGTCTCCAAAGGGATACGTTTGTCAAAATGATTGCTCGATGTGTATTCACCTTACACTCTACGTGATTGTGGGATGATTTGCTAAGACCTTAAGAGATTAGGACCACAGTCTAAAACTGGAATCCACTGGACATTGACCTTGTATTTGTGAAGGCACATAGGGAGCATAGACTGGAGCAGGATAAATACCCATTTCATGCATGGTCAAAGACCATAATCCAGCCTGGATGCAACAATACCCGGATTTCTGTGGCCAGGTAGACGGGACATCATTTTCTCATATTCTAATGGTGAAACAGCACTTGTCTTGGGAAGTGAAGATACCCGGCCATCCAAGTTTAGAGAGAAGTCAAGGCAGGTCCAAAGACTTCACTCGACTTGGATCTTACACATATCCAAAAGGAGGCAGAAGCAGCCCTTCATTTTTCCCATTTTGTTCGGCACTACTGGGGCTTAACGACATTTTTTTTCTGAATTCACTGATTCCCCATAGACACTCTGATATTTTAGTTATGGCTACACTTGCAACAGTCAAGAAGCCACTTTAATTGAGCATCTCCAAGAATTAAGAGGAATCTGAGCAGCTGTGACCAAGAAAGAGCCAAATCCTGGTTTCATCTATGAGATTCCAGGGAGCAGGGATGTAGCTTGATTTACGGGGAGGCGCAAACTCTCCACAGGAGAATGCAGAAGGAAGAGCCTCGGGGGGAATCTTTGATGAGACAAAACAATCTAGACATAAATAAAGACTTCAACGGATTTGTCCCTTCATTATTTTGGAGCCTGATCCAAAGCCCCGTTAAGTCAATAGAAGAACTCCAGCTGGGGTTTAGGTGAAGAGCTGAGGGTGCAATTTACACACAACTCCTGTCACTCGGGAACATTTCCGAATTGTAGGGAAATACGCTTGTTAAAGTACTGAGCTGACACTGAGGAGCATTCAGCTATTACAGGATATTCTTTCATTGAGTTACTTGTTGCTGTCCAATAAAATAAAATATAGGAAACCCTTTAGTGTTTCATCAAATTCTTGCTCATTTCAAAGAGTACCAATATTTCTGTGTCTGGCTCACATATTAAAAAGTTTGCCTGCATATTAAGTTTCATTTTTTTTGTCATAGGCTTAGCTTCAGATCTTTCCATGACTTTTACTAGGGGCTATTTTTGAAGGATTCAAGTCTGTTTTGCCAGTATAACCTTCAATTTCTAATGAGTGTTATTTCAAAAGAGACTTTTTCATTGGTAGGTAACAGAAAATAAAGTTACCTTGAAATTTAATAAGTGTTATTTACTCTGTATCTACTAATAAATCCCATCATACATCCTGCTTTCTAAAATGCTAGAGGTTATGATCTCTTTCTATTTGGCATTCAGAAATTAAAGAAACATTTAATTATTTCACTTGGGGGAATCTTAGACTTTTCTTTTTCTACCTTTTGATTTTTCATTTGTACAGCCTGGTAACATTGTTACTATCACCAATTTTAAGAAAGTTTTTAAAAAGATACTGTATTTTTTCTTCCTTTTCAATCAAACATTCTCCTTCCAATGTTATGGTGATATAATCATATTTTAATCACAACATACAGATGTTTCATTCAGTCTTCACTTCCATTTCTTCAAGGCCCAGTACAAACCCAATTAGAGTTATTGCAAAGGCTTTCTTTGGACATTAGTAGATTTTAGATAAAGACTAAAGCATGCCATAAATTCACATACATATGCATTGTGTGTGTCTGTAAAAATCACTTGTAAACAATGTTAGGTTTCTTGGTAAATGTACACTACTATAACGATACGTTCCTTCTCACAATATATGTATGTATGCATGTGTATATGCTGCAATAGCCCATTCACACCAATAGGCTTTTTTAAGTCAATAGCAGATATAAATCTGTATCTGTAGTTCCCATGACCCAAATACATTGCTATCATCCGTATTGGGGTGTTTTGTTGAATTATATTAAAACAGACCTTCTGGGTTGTATTTTTTTGCATTCAAATTGGTTATAATAATTGCCCTGCAATACCTGGGAGACAATTGAACTGAAATGAGCACATGGAGTTCTCTGGTATGAAATATTTCTCCCCTTGAACTGCAGGGATCCTTTCAGTGCTATTTCACTGTTAATAAATACATAAGAAGCTTTGTCAGTTTAAGGATTTGTTTTTATTATTTTAAATCATGCAAATTGTTTATCTTTGGGGAGGTTCTGAAAATGTGTTTGAAGAACTAATTAAAAGGCTGTTACAAACAATAATAACCAGTATTTGCCAAATTATTTTCCATTCATTATTGCAACTTGAAGCATTTTTATTTGCTTAAAAATAAAAAAATATGTTTCAGCCCAAAGTTTCTTCTTCCCCCTTACATCGCTATTTAGATACTAAATACATTATGCACATAAAAATGTAAAAATCAACCCACTGAACCTTTCTCTTTTAATCATTTTAAATTTTGCTATTAATACTTTAATTTTCCTCACTCTGTGTGTGTGTATATGCGTATGAGTGCATGCATGTGCCTCTGATCTGGCTTATACACTGTACTAAATTGTTCAGTAAATACACTGCAGCAGGATAAGGTCTAACTGGAAGAAAATTGTTGTGAGTTACAGGAAATTAAAAAATTCCTGCAATACCAACCCACTACTCAAAGTCAATCTGTGGTATCCCACAATCCACTCGGCTCTGAAGTCAAGCCAGAATGATTTTTGAAGAGTAATTTCAAGCCTTATAAAGGGTCACATCATGTATTAAAGCCATATTTGCTTCTGTGTTTTGTAAATTTTGAACTCATTACTAAACCTTTGTCTCTTATACTGTACGTCTGGCTCTGAACTCTCCTTCATCAATCTGATCCTTAAAAATCCAACAAAAAACATGCAACACATTTTGCACATGAAAAAGTGGTAAAACATAAATAGTTACAATCTCAAGGTGCCAGCATTTAAGGAAGGCTCTAAGAAGCTTATCTTTTTTTTTTTTTTTTTTTTTATACTTTAGATAGGAAAATCTTGAGCAAGAGGTTGCCCAAAACTGATATTTTCTGACCACCTTTGGGAAGTGCTGAGTGCCCTCAACTCCTGTTGACTTCACAAGAGATTAAGAGAGCTCAGCACCTCCCAGTATCAGTCCCACGGATATATATCTATATCTATTCACATACACATACATACATATATAATGAACTGCTAACAAATAGTGGATCATCTACTCTTTTCCTTGGCCAAATTCTTTGTGAAAGGATCAGACCCAAGGTTAGAGGTAAAACCATATGCAATTTACAATAAGCAAAACGTGTCTATAAACAAAATACAATTGGAAATCTGGGAATCATTTATATAGAGAGTGCTGGCAAAGTGCAGGCATATGTGTACAAAACAGCGCAGCACCTCTACAGATTTCAACAGTTCCATTTCTGAAGTTGCTAAACTAAGCCTTTATCATAACTTGGGACTGAGAAACAACACACTGTTAGTTAAAGACAAGGATTTTACCCCCACAGCACAGTGAGAACTGGGGTGGGACTGCACATCTTAAACCCCAACAAAGCTGTGTGCACAGCTTGGGCTTTGATTCATCTAAGCTCTCTTCTCCTGAAGGATACTGTCACTGATCTGCTCTCACTCAAGGGTACCCACAGTATTTCATTATGTGCCTACATCACATATTTACACTGACTGGACTAAATTCCTGCTGTTTTCCCTGAATACTTCCTTTTTTTTCATGATCAGAGTCCTGGAGTGAATCAGCTAGATGAATCTGGAACAATCTAAACGGGCATTCAAGGAAGATACCCGGGCAAGTGGGTGCAAAATTAGGATGAGATGCAGCATGGGCAGGGACTGCAGCCCACAGCAGCGCGCACAACAAACTGCATGGGAAAACACCCCATCCTGTGATTTTTCCCTCTCTCTATCACATGGATGGCCCAGCCAGGTCTGACGTGGGTGGGAAGCAAGGAGAAGAACGTGGTTTGGCCCTGCTTTCTGCCCTGTGGAGCACATTGATATGGTCAGAGCTGGCCAGGTAGTCAGCAGAAGAATACTCACTCCTGGTCTGGAAGTCATGTAGACATTCTTAAGCTGCCAAGATGTGCTAGGATAGCTACACAGACACCAGGCTGGGTCTGGATGAAGCTCCAAGCTCTACTGATATTCTAACATGTCTGCGTGTGCTAGGCCAGCAGATACACACATGGCTTCCCCATGCCTGTCCTGTCCTTTCTCTAGAGCTGCAAGCTCCAAGAGACTCTGGAGACTTGGTCCAGTGGAAACACACTAGCAAGGGCAAGAAGGTAAAGACAAACAGGCCAGAAGAACAAGAGGAGAGGATTGGTTTAATGTCCAACAAGTCACTGAGACGGAGGGAAGAAGAATCAACCACTGTATTTCAGCACCGGGAAGCGGTTTCACTGGGTGAAGAGTTGGTGCAGCAGCTACGATGCCACCCTGAGACTTGTGGGTCCTTGAATCAATTCCTTTTTCTGCCATGGATGCCTTGTGAGGCCCAGGACAGATCATTTTACCTACATCTTCACTGAAGAGATGCCTCTACTTGTGGGAGAATGGCTTGGCTGCTCAGTGGCACCCAAGCTGCCATGGATGACAGAAGTAAGGACTGAGCAATGCTACCTCAAACCTTCTGGCATGTTGGACAACTGAAGCTAGAAATCCCACTGCATTTAAGTGTTTGGGGTTTCAGTGTTTAGTATGAAGACAAACATTTCATCTCCGTCACCCCCTATTCAGCCTGCAGCAGACTTAGGCATCTATCTTTGTTCAAGAGAGTAATGAGTTATTTCGACTACGCGGTCTCCAATACTGCCACATTCTGGTTCTCTCTACAGTCAGTGGAAAGCAGCGTCGATGCTTATTTTAGCAATTTGAATAGGAAGCTTAAATACAACCTTAGTTTCCCACCTGTAAAACTGGGACAATAGTACTCGTTAGAGCAAAGTAGTATTCTATAGGTTGGAGAGGAGAAATATTTTGAGAAAGATTATGGCATTATCTTATGCTATTATGATGTGGCACATTTTTGTGACAGAAATCAAAAGAACTGAGGCTAAACCAGAACTGGACAAAATTAAAGGATTATGGAGGCTGCGGAGGAATTCTGCTGCAACTTGTGTGATACTAACTTTGCTCTGAGACAAATGAGACACAAATTCTTGTGTCTGATAATACAAGACAGGTGAGTGATGTATGTGATCTCTGTGAATCACTGGCCATCTGAGGCAGGGAAATGGTACAATATTAACAAGTTTTCTACCTGAAGAGAGAAACGAAAACAAGGCATTAGAGGTGAAAGAACGACTGGCAAAAAACGTATATTAAGTGTATTTCAGTGAACATTGGGATAGTGATATAACATCTGGTCAAATATGTGGGGGGGAAAAACTCTAGGTAAGGAGAAGAAAAGTGAAAGCTTATTTTCTTTTTATTGCAAAGAAATTATATTGCGTAGAAAATAGCATGTTGCTGTTATAGTACTTAAAGGATTTAAACATGTTAATTGTTGATCTACATTTCTTAACATAGACATACACTCAAAGCATGTTACATACTATCCATCTCTACCTGTACCTATCAGAACAGTTCTGCTTCTAATGGAACACAGAATCCTCTAAGTCCCAATAAGATGTAGGCTAAATGACATAAAACAGTTAACACAACTCTGCCTATGCCATGATTATACATGTGGTTGTTATAAAATGATGTTGATAAATTTCTCTAAAACCGTACAACTCACATTTGGGGGTTTGGTTTGAGGTAATGTGCATCAGAACCACAAAACGAAGGAAGAGGCATGCTTGGAAGTTCTGTGTGTCTAATTTAGGCATGTATTCAGCCGAAAGACATCTCCTTGGAGGCTGATAGAGAGAGGTTCTGCAAATTTCCTCTGCAGGAGCATATACATATGTTGGGAAAGGCATCGTTCCAGTATGATCATTACAGCCCCTTGAGCACTCCATGTGAATTTGATGGCAGACCAGGTGACTCCACCTACATACAGGAATCAGGTTCTATAGAATTACTTTAAAATCCCAGTTTTAACAAACGCAGCATCCTAGTGAAGATGGTTCTTTCAGAAATCAAATGGCTAGGAGGATTTTAAGATGCCTTGAAGAAGGAAATATACAGTCAGTTTGGATTAAAAATCAGACCTTCAGCCTGCTATGCACAGGAAAATAAGGGTCTCCAAATCTTCCAGAAATTACACATATGTTTCTGTACACATCCCCTTCTCCCCCACCTTTCCTGGAAAAGCAGGGAAACCAAATGCAATAGAATATAATTATTATACTCTCCTTGTACATTATATAACATCTGTTCAGGGGACAGTAATAGCTAACTCACAGGAGCAGTTTTTGGAAATTTTGTAGTGGTGCCCTCTGCTTACATGTTATGGAGATGGGCACTGCAGGAAACCCAAATTAAATTGATGGAAAGAAACTTAGCTTCTTGAAATATTTGGACAACTGATGCAGATATGAATATAGGGTGCAAAAAGAAAAGCAAAAATTAACATGGAAAAAAATGGCAGTTTGTAATGGGACAGTGGCAGCTCTGCCATAACTGCGGTTAGGATTGTTTCCATTATAAATCCAGGCTTCCACTCCAACTGCTACAAATCACAATAAAATATTTTCAGCTTCAAATATGGCATACATGGCCCCTGGCCAGGAAATTGTTTGGGCAAATTTTAGGTCATATGTCAGACATCAAATATTTTTTTGAAAGTGAGTCATAGTTCATGCATTTCTATTCTCACTATTTAGTCACACCTTAAATAGCTGCTCTACCACATGGCTCATCCAGAAAACATAAACCAAGGCTAATTAAAAATATATTCCTGCACCTAAGGTCAAGTCTGAGATGTGAAAAGCATCTCAGCATATTTTAAAATTCTTCTTATGACAAATTCAGAAATACAAGATTGGTTAATGTAGAACTCTTTGAGATTATCAGCAAATGGGAAATTTGTGATGCTGATGAGATATGTGAAAATCAGTTTTATCAGAAATGTCAGTCTATAGATCAGTGATATCACTGCACTATGTGTCTGTCTCAGGACTGGATGAGTAGGGACTGTCTTTGGATAACTGTTTGAAAGAGCATGAGAAAATGAGAGTCACATCCTTAAAACATTAGTTCCCTGTACGTAAACTACTGTATGTCCTAGTATTGGCAAAAAGGCAGTTTGGTTCTCTTTTGGGAAGTGTATACGGAAATGTTTGTCCTTCTCGGCCAGATATCTAGTGGCAGAATATTGAATTATATTAATGGACAGCCTTAAGCGAAATGATCAAATGGACTTGGAGGCTGGGTCTGTTGTGGTAGTTTTAAAATAACAGTGCCTAGTTCAAGAAAAGCAATTCTTGGACAAAATCCTGGCCTCCCTTGAAGTTAATGAGAACATTACCACTGAATCCATTCAGCACAGCATTTACTACCTGCCAGTTTGGTTGTGCCTACACTCTGCAGCCTGGACCCACTGTTGCGCACTGTGTCCATCTGCTCACTGCGAGGCAAAGAAATCTTGGGTCGTGCCATTTATTTTGGAGAAATTCATGCACAGGGACAGAGGGAGCTTCAGCAAACTCCGGTGGATGTTCTGGACCAGGCCAACTAGGAGGTCAGCACTGGACACAGCTCTGGAAAGCATGTCCAGGACAGACAGTCCTGGAGGACATTTAAGGTTTCCAGTTTTCCACTCTACATTGAGTGTATTTCCTCTTTCTTATGAAACCAAACTGTAGAGAGGACTAGACTTATATAAATCCTCTCCCTGCCACATTTTAAGAACCTGTGTATTATAGCTTTTTTCTTTAAAAGAATTCCTCTTTTTAACATGCCTGTGGGTCAATGTGTAATTCAATGTGCTTTAAGCATGACCATGGAGAAGTATTCATGACCAAAGTTAAATTTTTCTTCACAATGGAACATATGCGTATCATCATGTGGAATTTGGGCATCGCTATAGTGACTAACATACTTGTGGTACTGCTCCTCCAGGAATTTGATTCCTAGCAATATAAGATCAGGTTCATTTGATGTTTATATTGAATCTTGCCATTGGTTTTGCCATAATTGAGCTGCTTTTGATAATCCGCTAAACAGTTTCTGGAAACTATTCAAGTGCTAAAATATCTTTTTATTAAGCTAATGAAAATCACTAGCCTGATATAAAGAGATGCAATTATGAAATCCACCCTGGAATAGCTTAACATCTTTCATTTCATCCTGGTAAAATGACAATGCAGACATACTTTTAAATAGGAGCCATCCTTTTAAAGGGTTATGACTGAATATTTTAGGTTAGCTGTAAATTTTGGTAATAACTTTGGGAAGTCCCAAATGCAAACTGATACTTGATACCAAAGTACCAAGCCTCCAACGAATCATTAAAAGTTCCTTCAAAAAAATAGCAACCAAATTGGTATATAACAAAATTATGATATTTCTATATGAAATGTGAAGACACATAAATGGTCAATCTCCATTACTCAAAAGCTATTAGAAAAAATCTCTGTTTTTATCTTACTGGAGATAAAATAATTCTGGTCTAGCCTGGAAGTCTGTACTATGAGGCAAGTTTGACAACCAACAAAGATGTACTTTTTCACTTGTCTTTTTAAATAACCATTTATAGTAACTTTATACTCAGCTTCATTGAAATGATGGGCTACAGGTTTTGATGCCAAACCCTGCAAATTAGTTCAGCTAAAGATGAGTTTGATCAAAATTCCCATTGACTTCAGGGAGCCAGGAATTTAGTCCCAGACTCAAGTACCACTAGAATGAAAGATGTTAGGAACATATGCTGAGATCCAAATGCCAAAAGCAGTCCATACTTGACTTTTAATGATGCAGGATTTACACTGTTGACCCACCAATCAGAGCATAACCTAAACTCCTGTCATCCGATTCCTTCATTCTTTCACATTTTGGGTACATGGAACTGACATAATCCAAGATTTGAAGCCAAATAAACTCACATACTCAAGCAACACATCACACTAACTGCTATATTAATTAAGTGGGGTAGCCATCTCCTTCTGCTTTCTAATGGCTGTTTATTTATTTAATTACCTGCTGTTAGAGAAATTAGAGACTTTTCAGGAGCCGATGGAAAGCTGAATTAGCCTCCTACAGAATAGATGTCTCCATCACAAAGTTGATATTAGGTAAGTCTTTGAGGTGCACTTTTATGGCCAGTTTCTCTACAGCGTGACTGTGAATCTTGAACATGCTCATGGGACAAAGCTGGACCTCCAGGTGAGAGCTGCTATCTACAATGCTGTGCGTATTTGCTTATTAATTGCAAAATTTCCTTCACTTTTATTGAAAAATAAGTGGTGAAATTCAGTATGAAAAACCACATGTGGATCCAGAATAATTGTGTTCCATCTGGCCAAGTGAAATACTTTTATCCATAAAGAGTTTGTTTTTACAATCTCTCAGAATTTCAGAAACAAAACTCAGAATATCCTTTTATTTACACAGTTTTTAAACAATGATTTTGGCTTGTTTGTTTTGGAGTTGCCAGCAAGCCAAGAAATCAGTCTTGTTCTTGGTGATCTCCCCACTGCTAGAAGGCAGCATGAGAGGGAAACTGCTGTTGTGCCATGTGAGAGATGAAAAAAGAGGGAGCCAGAGTGGGAAATAAAAGGCAAGGGGTCAGAAGCTGGAGAGAGGAAGGAGTGAAGGTAGAGGCAAGAAACAGGGAGAGCGAGATTATTTCTTTTCTTGCTCTGGACTTCTGCCCCTTGCTGACCTGGTAGGGTGCATCCAAGGAGTCCCCCAGTGTGGAGGGTAATGAAACTAGCTAGGAGCCCAGAGCCAAAGAATAAACAGTAGTACAAAGCCCCCAGCAACAATTATAACTGACAGCACATCATTTTTAAACAGGTTTCGGATCTGGAGAGTGGAGGGATGTTCAATTTTTCAACAAGGTAAAATTCCATGGAAAGCAGGTATTGCTGGGGGCAGAGGGGGTGGAGAAGTTAAAGGGACATCATTCAACCAAATCCAGCTTTCTGTCAAAAAAAACCTTGTTGGAAAATATTCAATCAATCTTGTTTAGGGCATATTCTTAGTCTTGAGACCATGCATATTTGTTAAATCTTTGCATTCCCTTCTCCCTGTTTAGTGTAAATCTTGAAGCTCAGTTAAACCTGTGTTCCTCTGAATTATAAGGGTGCTCTTAGAGTAGGAAGAGGTGGTTTTAATATGAAGGTTAGAGCTGGGGTTTAATATGAAAGGAGGTAGAGTCTGTGAATGGGTTACATCAGTCAAAATGGGCAACATCAAATATATTGACAGACTACATATATGCCTATATTTGAATAAGATTGCAGAATAAAATTATTATTGAATAAATCATAAATAGACACATAAATACTATTTCCTGTCTTACACAGCTTTTTAGCCTGTAAGCAATGGTTTTATTTGCGCAGAAATATCTTGCACGTGTACATTTAAAGAGAATTAAGCAGCCAGACAATGCCTCTTCTGTTCCTGAATTTTAGATGCAAGTTCACAGTGCAATAAGTTAGCACAGGCTAATTGGGGGGGGGGGGGGGGGGGGATCTCTATTTCACAGCTGGTGTGGTCACCTTCCAATTGACACTTCATAATGCTTCACCTCCTGACAGAACCAAGTGGTGTCCTTATGTCTGCATTGTCTAGGACCTTACCAGCTGGATCATTGCCACTTTTTCTGAAAGCTGGGAAGCAGACAAGATCAGGCCATTTTTAATTGCAAACTCTAGAAGAAAGCCTCCTTGTCCAATAGCTTTAGAACATTAAAGCCACACATTATTCATCTAATCAGATCTCTGCACTGGTTTTGGACCTCCTTGCTGTCTGAGTGCAGGTGGAGGATCTCAGAGGTGCTCATCAAGAGCTGTTGGCCATAACCACTCAGCAAAACCACATCCTTCCATACTATGAGAATCAGGACTGGGCTTTGGCTTCTAGCACGAGTTCAAAGTCAGGTTTTGTTGAGGAGTGTACAGAGAGCATTAAAGATGTTAATGACTTTGAGGGGGAGGAGACATCTCTTGGAAGCCAAGATCTCTTCTCAGCACAAATAAGAGACACAAGCTCAAGAAATACCAGCATGGATTTACAGCCTCACAACTGTGGGGATCTGAGCTGTTATTTGTGTCCGTATTGCAAGTGGGGTAAACTGCTACAAGACATGGGAAGGTTTTTATTTGGAACTGACTGATTCAGTCATCTTAGGTAGAAGTAAATTGGTAGTTGTTCTGAGTTCTCCACAGCCCACCTCTTCAGATTCATGACACAGCACAGAAACGCCAAAGTTTAAATTCTGTGCCTGCCTTCTCTTCCCCGCTGCCCATTATATCCAGGCCAACTCTTCCCCATGAGGATCTCCCTTCAGCGGTGTAGGCTCAATTGCTAAAATTTTATGTGGAATTTAGGCATCGCCCAAATGCATTTGCCTTGCAGTTTGAGCAAAGCCCACTTTGAGCACATAGGTTGCATGACAGGTAGCGAAGAACATTTCACAGCCTGGTGTCTCCGCTCTGTAGCTGGTATATTGTTTCCCAGAGTTTTATCACAGCACTACAACAGGTGCATTTCATAGCTTTCTGTCAAGGAGTTTCATCTGGTGCAAAGCAAAACATCTTGGCAATAGGCAAAACTCTTTCTGGGGACTATTTTATAGCATGCGCATGGAAAGGCATCAAGAGAGTAAACACCAATTAGGGAAAAGGCTAAGAACACTGTTAACCCCTAAGGTTCCAAGTAATCATCGCCAAAGTCTATTTATTCAACTGTGGAATTTGTATACAACCACAGGGGATAGAAAATGGAATTGAAATCCGAGAAAGGGCTTGACTATGACACCAACATAACAAGGCAGAGCTACTTTGTTCATTCCAGCAAGGGTATCGGTGCCCCGTGGATCACACAACGTAGCAGCATTTCAGTGCGTGACCCTACCGAGTGTCTTGCTAGATTTCTCTTTGCCTTTTTAAATTAACTCACAGTAAACTCTGTGTGCTGAACCTGCTCACGGAAAAATGGCACATCTTCAGAAATAAGGGCTATCCGAAGAGGAGAAATGTGGAGCTTGTAACGTGCCCCTGCAAACACGGGCAACTGAGAACCCACAGTAAATCTCTAATCCTTCACCGTCAGTGAGAAAAGGCCTGGGAAGGTGCACAGATAGATGCATTGAACAAGGGCAAAATGAGAACGTGTACAGTCTCCACTCTCTGCGCAGTGCCCGCTATGGTGAGGGCATCTCACACTCGAGGAGAGAAAACATCTTGTCTTTCAAGCAAAGAAAAGTGAGCAAAGACCATCAGTCTCTTGCTAGTGACCTCCTAGAGCCTCTGTACCTCAACTGATAAGACTCCAGAGCTGGGATCCACACCAGCCTCCCTCTGCTTGGCAAATGGGAGAGGGGACAGGGGATGCATAGGACACGAGCCTGACCCTCCAGGTCCTCCCTTTGGAGCTAACCACGCAGAGCCCAGCAGAAACCTAAAGATATCTAAAACAAACAAGGCAACTTCGGGAGAGGAAGGTGAAGATACAGTGAGCTCCTAACATCCACCTTACAACAGCACCAAGTTTTTTCTTGCTCTACCAACACAAAAAGCATAGACACTGAGAGCAGGGGTCCCGCCACAGCAGACTGCAGCTCCTTCCCCGCATAACAGCCTCAGACATGTCAAACGGCAGCTTCTGCAGGACCCGTTTTTATCCCTTACCCAGCCAGAGCCTGGGACGCAGGCCGGCCAGGGCTGTGCTCAGGCCATGGGAAGAGGTGAGACGTGCCGGGGCTGGTAGAGCCCGGAGCTGTGGTCCAGCAGCTGCACAGAAGATCAGCCACGTGTTTTTTCCCGTCTCACCCATCGGGGTGGTGGGAAAGGGCAGACACTCTCACTTTGGGGACAGATCTGTGCCAGCATCGCTCTCAGATCAGGTATCTGCCAGCTCCGAGCTCTGGCAGAGGACACCGACTGTCTGTAAACAACCCAGAGCTGTAAACAAGTGTGAGCATTTGCACAGCATCAAAATATGGACGCTCTTGACGCTTGTTGATTTTGCTTTTACACCGTTGCACTACTCATTTTAAGCTTCTGAATTTTTTAATGGCTACTGTTGATTCAAAAGTTTGCGTATCTTCTGTATCTGTTGCAAGTGTTGATGTTTACATTTTCTAAGGCTCTATACACTTCTATTATATGCTATTAGAATAAAGTTTTTAATGAAAATTTGAAAACAAAAATCCCGTGAAAGCACACTTCCTAACCGTGGAAACACATTCCTCAACTACAAAGGTGTGTATGACATAGCATAAGCATATGCATGGAAACTTTAAAGCAATATTGCCTGGAAAACTTGGGGTCTGGACTTACTTATGAAATATTATAAAACGTTAAATATCACAAGTTCAATCTGAATACAATTTTTTTCCAAAATCACTAACCTTCATCTCTGTCCATACAATATTTCCTTATGCAACGTTTTATGACCTATTTCTTGAAAATACATTGGGATACCAAGATGTATTCCATCAATTATTTATCCATCAAGGTTCTTCTATTTTCAAGAAATATTTCTAGCTCATTTTTCTCTGCAATATCAGTAACAGGAAGGCAAGTTTAAGTCAATCTTATTGAAAACAATTCATTTATTTTACATAGAGTTATATGGATATGCTGAGCCACAAACACATCTCTAAGTTCATTAACTTCTGTAGAGGCCTACCAGCATTTTTTTTTTTGATCCAGAGAGAGACAGAGACAAGATGAACCAGTGCAGCAGTCTGTGGGCTGTGAAGTGTTAACCAGTGACATCACGGCTAACAGCTGAGGACTGCTGTTAGCAGAATCAGCTGCTTCGAAATTGGTGTGCTTAAAAAGGCAGTTTACAGGCTGCCCTGTAGCTTTTGGGGAAGGTGGAGGGGGGAAGAAATAAGAGGTTTTATAGTGCTTCAGCTGCCTTTGATCCTGTGGTTTAGGGTGTGTTTGCTAAAGAAATCAATTCCTTTTGATTTAAAACAAAAAGGAGGGTTAAACTCATGCCTGATGTAACTCTTATGGAGTTACACTAGTGATTAATATTTTAGGGTGTGGCGCAAGCTATTTTAGGTGCTGTGCTTTCTTTCAAGCACCTTTGAATGTATATATGAAATTCAAGGGTACCATAAACTAAACAATATTAGGAGTTGTAAATACAGTCTGTGAAAACAGCATAAGAATCTAGTAACACAAAAAAGGTGTTTTAGTCAGGAACGAATCTCATAGAGTTCAGGATAGAAAGATGTCACCATCACTGGGAAGGTCTTTTTCATAAGGATAACAGGAACAAAATTAGAAAAGGCACAGATGATGGCATGCCATTTTTATGACCCTGGAAAACATCCAGAGCCTAAGTTGAGGAATATATTGAGCTTTCTTTTCTACATAGATGGATCCCTGTGAAGTGTAACCTATACCCCTGCTGCTTTGTGTGCAATGGATTTCCAAGGGGACTCTTTGGAAAGAGCACAAGATTATTTTCTGGACTCAGAGCAGATTTCCAGTTCCAGAGGTGTCCAAATGAAACATGGGGAAGTACTCCTAAACTGGATGCTGTCCTGGTATTAAGGAAATAACTTTTAAACAGTTCACCTTTCCTCCAGTACTAATCTTTTACCCTTCCAATACTAATCTTCTACTCAGAGAAGCATACCTTAGAGACCATTGCTATTTTTACAAAGCATTTTATTGTATTTCCTTGAGGTTTAGTGGGTGAAGCTGCTATAGGTTGTGTGATGCAGTGCACCTGAATGATATTGTAAAGCCAAATCACATCTTTTCTTATCTCCTTACTGTATCAAATTAGACAACCGAAAAGATTCCTCTTTCCATGGGTATTAAAAATGGGATGTTTGGTGTTCTGATGGTAGAATTTTTTAGAAATGTAATTTTGTAAAATACATATAATTAGAACCAGTAGTATTCTTTTGGAAAAGAAATGGGTCTGGGTACAGTTCTTTAGAAAAATCAATCTGCATTCACCAGCAAGTCCAAAGAATTTTTTCAATCTCGCAACTTTTTCAAGCAATAAATCATCATTACTTTATATTACTTTACATAGAGAGATAACTTATACTGTGGCTGATCGACAACTTTCTTATTCAGCCTTTGACATCAATTATCTATTATCTATTCTTCTGTCAATATCTGCTGTCTAAATCTCATACAAAAGAATTATACCTTTAGAGAGGAAAAAGTGCCTTTACTAACTATCCAACATTTGAATGACTACATTTATTCACTGTTCAATAGGACTGGGCAAATAATTTAATCAGCACAAAGCCACCCCAAATTTGTTGGAGTTAATGAGTTTTTTCAAGTCAAAACTTGAACATCTTTACTATTCCCTGGGGAAGCAGGGGCCCTGGGCAGGAATGTCTCCGACATGCATCTCCCCCCAGGCTGCTTTGCAGGGGGGGGAAGTCACTGGGATATGGTCCTGCGATGCCCAGCTGCCGTTACAGCCCCTTGGAAACCCGGCCAGCTGAATAAGCAGGCTTGAGGCTACTGTAATTTAAGCCAATAGCTTGCATGGTGTTGTGTTTGAAAAGAATCACGTACTTTGGCCCGAAGTCTCTTCAGGAAAGAAAAGGCACCAAAGCATTCAAGCCCTCGTGGACGCTGGATGGGGTGGGCAAAGGGGGAGATGAGCACGCACAGCCCACTGCCACGGCTCTACACAGCTCGCCCCACGCACAGCCTGAGCGCCTGGGGCTGAACAACAGCCAGGGACGTGCTGGGAGACCCCCGAGCCTCACCAGGTTTGGGCTAACTCTCAGATGCTCTCCTGGTGCCAGTTACCCTGGGCTGGACCAGAGAGGTTTGGGCTGTTCTTTGCTCTGGGCTTGCACGGACCGTTAGAAATGGCAATAGGACAGCCCAAGCTGAGTTACCTATAGTGGGATTGCAGCTTTTGATACACGGTTCCTGATTTCTAGAAGTGGCTATGGTTCAACAAAACAATCAAGGAAAACCACTTCACTAATGGAGAAGCACATGCATTAATAAGGCAATTGTGGGATGGGCTGAAGTGACACTATGGGAGCAGTTCAGGTCTATTGAGCATATAATATGCATTTAAGAGGACCAACTAATCGCATCTCTTCCTAATCTTCCAAAGAGCTTTCCAGTCTTTGGAACATTAATAATGTTGCACAGTGAAAGAGGACACACATTTAAGGTGGAGCTGAGGGTTGCACTCAACTCAAATTTTCTAACATCTTTTTTTCTGAAAGACTTTTCTTTCAAAAATTAATGGCTTTTTTGTTGTTGTTGAAAAACTGAAGTAGTATCAATGTCTCTATTCCACATTTCTTAAACATCCACAGACCTGGCTGAGATGCTTTGGGTGCTCAGCATCAGGTTTACTTTTGTCAGGGAAACAAAAAACTGCCAGCAAATTCTCAGTTAAAGCAGCCACCACTCCTCATGGCTTTTTCTTTAGACTGGTGCTAGCTCAGGTCAGAGTGTCCCAGCTTTGTCATTGTGTGTTTTAAAGCATAATTCATTCATAATTTTCTGTAGTGTCATTGTTTCCACTTTATTTTCCAGCATTGTTATTTGAATACAGTGACGTGCTTCCATAAATCTGAAATGACAGAAACTGGCAACTTGGATTTTGCACAAATGTCTTCTAAAATAACAAAGGAAAAGGTGAACGTAATCAAAAGCCCAGGCACACACCACAGCAGATGTTGAAGTACGACACATTAGGACTTCTTGGCAGCCTTTTAAGAAGGACCGTGGTGATTTGTAGCAAGACAGGTCCATATTTTACAGTTATTTCAGTTCTCAGCAGGATTGTCCAAATGGCTGTCCTGCAGACTGGGAGCCCCATTCTGCACTCTGGTGACATTGTCCTTCATGCAGCAGAGGGGGAAAGGTCCTTCTGAGCTACTTTTCCACTGTGTCCAACCGTGACCAATGAGTCCAACCAAAAAGCTGCCAAGGTGGAAAATGGCAGGAACAAGTTTGCCTGAGTGCTGGGGCACTTGTTACATGCCTCATCTGCAGTGGCTGGGGGCACCAAGCACCGTGCTGTGAGTCCTCCTGCCCTGCATCCTGCCACTCCAGGAAAATCCTCGTCTGCCCCCAATTTTGGATGTCTTTCTAAGGCAGCCTCTGCCAGAAGGTAGGGTTTTCCTTGGTTTATGCATGAATCTGATGTAATTTTTGCATTTCTCAAGATGCCAGTGAAAATGGCATTAATGCTAATAAAGGACCATTGGGAATTCTTTCCCCATTAGTATGGATACACATCTACTGTCAACTCCTGTTTTGCAAGGGCCACAGCAAGTTTTTGTTCCTGACCAGCCTCACGCTCAGGCCATATATTAACCAACATCTTCAACTGGTCTGTTCTTTGTGTATTATACATATTTATATGAAGAGAAAGTACAGAGTTTTCTAGGAAAGAGCTTTTTCTTCTTTGTCTACAGTATTTATGAGCTGGTGCCTTGGTCTTCACTGACTCCTTTTGTGGCAACTCCCTTCACAACACTTGCCAGAATTTTGGAAAGACCTTTCCTCCCCTCCAGCCTTTACAATGTCTTGACTTTGAGACAGGAATCCCCATTAATTGCTGTGCAAACACCCAGGCTCTGGGTGTTCATGTTCTGGCTCCTGTATCTCCCATGGCAGGTTAGACCTAAATTTTACGTTGCTGTCAAACATTCTGCAGTTTTCTGGAGACACTTGTTCTGCAGCTTTGGAGAATTTTTAATATAGATTTTTACTAAATCTAATACAGAATATTTACTAATAAGAAGGTATCATAATCTCTGTACTATTTTGTTTGATAGTACGTTTGGTTTAGTATGCACAATCCGAGCATTTTCAAGCCACAATATGTTAGTTTGTTGTGTTCAGTCATCACAGCTCAAAATGGTCAGAAGAGCCAATGCTGGACTGGTTTCTACTCCTTGTGTGTTACTCAGTTAAAAGCTGAGATTCTGAGTGAAATTAGCAGGAGAGTGAATTTCATTGCAAATGCTGCAGTCACAGAATACAGACACAGACTTATGCATCTGTCCTGCCTATCTTAGTGGTTTGCTTCTTGAAAACTGGTAACCACCAACAGAAGAGCCCATCCTTGAGGCTAAACTCTGTCCTGTTTTCACAAAAGCAGCCAGATCTTGAGGTGAATAGCTGGGACATAAAGCTCTTTCAGAAAATGAAAACCCTGTCAATTCTAATATTTGCTACCCACTCAGAAATAGCATTCTGTAATATTTTTTCAGCGCTTTTAGCTCCCAGTCCTTCAAGGAAGGTTTGAGTTTCACAAAGACAAAGACACTCTCTAAAAGGGAAAGGGTTCCCCACAAAGCAAGCCAGTTTGTAGTTTGATGGGTGATGGCTTCATTTCTTTCATTTTTTTTCTTCTAAATATTGGCCTGATCATAATATCCAAGTCAAGAAAAGGCAAAAAATAATCTCAGCCCCTGGGAATAAGGTTAGTGGTTGTTTACCTGTGAGTTTTCTTCTAAAGCCTCATTGTTCAAAGGCAGATAAATAAAACCCCATATGCTGTAGACATTGAGAGAATATATGTATCTATACGCTATACAGAACTCTGCCATTAGCTAATAATAGCATTAACAGTTCAGAAGTAAAAAAAAAAAAGTCTCTAATACTTAGTCTTAGCAGCTGATAATGTAAAATAGGGTGGCATTTGGAAGCATAGGATGATGCCAGTCCCTGGGGAGAGAAAGGTGTTAACTTCTAATAGCTTTTCAGTAATAGCCAAGCATCTGCAGTCCCCCATAAAAAAGGGTTTTTAAAAATTAATAGAGCTGAATGTGCTTCACACTGAGGAGAATGCCAGATTAATAAGCGCATTAAGGACCGCTTTGGATTGGAAATAATTATGGAAGATGACAAGGAGCAGAGGTGGCATTGGTGGTGCTTTCAGGAATGCATTTTAAAAAGCAGTTTAAAGAGCCTTCAGATGTTGGTATTATCCTGCGTGACCAAATTAAGAGCAAATGAGAAAAGTTTATCTGGCATTTTGGAGTATTGAAAGGGCTTAGTGTTATAAATTATACAGTATGAGGATAGGCAGTGGTGAGTAAATTCATGTTAAACATTATTGGCAGTTTAAATAGCAACTGCTTTATAAAGCACTAAATATTTTAATTTGGAAGTAAAAGTATATTCACTCCCCTTCCAAAAAAGCATGTTTGACTTATTTATTTGCCAGCACAATCATTAGACATTTTCTCGGTGATGAATTCGTGTATATTGTTCCCAATAGGCTGTTGTAAATGTAGAATAAGAGAGATGGGTTATAGGTTTAGAATTGATTTAGAGCTTTACTGATGAAAAAGTTGAAAGCCACAATGACATCTTAATCTTTAGCTGCAGGCTAGGCTGTGCGCATTCAAGGCTATTTCCAAATATGTCTAGTGTTTATCAATATTTAATCGTCTTGTTTCAGCTCCTTTTTTACTACTTGCTCTTTCAGCCCTTACAGGACAGATATCTTCACATCGTGTTTCTTGATGTTATTGATACAAACCAAGTCAGGCTTGGTTTTCTTGATGATGTTAATACAAACCAAACTGAGTTTGGTTTCTTGATGATATTAATACAAACCAAGGCTTCCAAGTTTTAATGTCTGTATGATACAGTGGGACAGCAAGGACTTTGTGCATACATCAGAGCTGTTGCAGTCCTATCTGGTGGGTGGTTAGTACAGAGACTGATATCCACAAACCACACTAGGCAGGCCACAGCACAAATAAAGCAACAACAAAATGCTATTTCACGTCTGCGTAATGATCGGTTTCCCTAAATACAAAAATATTAATGAAAAAAAAAGTAAAGCTTTTACATGAAGACAAAAGTCTGTGCAGACTACCAAATTGTTTTTAAGACTTTTTCCTCTTAGTCTAAATGTATGTTGCCTTTTTCTTTTACCCGATATAGTATTTGCATGAAGTTACAAAAAAGAATGCCATTAATACCCAATTTTCTAATAACTACTTTCAGAAAAAGCAAAACTAATATTGAAATATCTTCTAGGTGAGTGATACTTGTAAAGAGGCAAACCCCACAATTATAGCAGCATCTTCCATTAAACAGTTCTAAGTACCGTATATGCAACATGCTGGAGACTCATTATTTCAAATCCAACTTCTCAAAGATTTATTTTTCTTTTGAAACAATTTCTGACAGCTTTTGATCTTCTAAACTGAAAAAAAATCAAAGAAATCTGTTTCTCTGGCATATTAATAGCAAAGGAATTTCTGGATGCTGCAAAGTAGGAACTGAATATAATAGCATCTCAGTTTTATTCATCTTCAAAGAAAACCAAATATATTTTTGAGACTAAAAAATAGGATACCCTACAGATTTTGAAGGGATGGGATAAACCTCTTTTCACAAGAAAAGATGACAAGAAATTCATCTTGAAGGACGTTCACTATGCCTCTGTCCATTTAATACATTTACAAGCCAGCTGCCATGACTTAATCTGGCTTTTACATCTGAAGCAAAATTATTTTATAGTTTGGGGCTCATATGCCTAAGAGATTTTTTTCTTTTTCCCAAATTCTTTGCATATTGTAGATTGACCTGCCAGCAGATGTGGCATGAGTGTACGCTGTTACCTAAAATTATGCAAGGGGTTCATTAAAAATCCTTTTGTAAAAGTTATATATAGGGAACTTAACATCTTTCATTCATGGCTTCATCACTCCAACTCTTTGCAGGTGTAAAAATGAAATAATTAATAACAATTGATTAGGCCATTAGCACGATGTGTGTGTTGTATGTGCACATGTGTATCTATATTACTACAATAAAACTAATATACATTCAAACCCTTAAGAAAGAAATACTTAAAAACCCACGTTTTACAAAGATTCATAAATTTTGGTAATCTTGTAGAGTTTTTCTTGTACAGCTGACTGGTCAAAATATTATCTTTCCTTAATACCATTTTGCTAGCTGAGTAGGTCCAAAACATTCATCACACAGAGTCATGAGCTTAGCTATGGCTGCCATAGGAAGTTGCAATCCTGGGAGTATTGTGTCACTTACAGTGCCAAGCTTGTCAAGAGGAGGTCAAAGTGATATCTCAAAGAAGCGGCTGGCCATTAAAAATCAGTACACTATGCTAATTTCCAGAGATAAATTATACAGAAAAAGATAATTTAGACTGTAGACAGTGAAGGGAAGTTAGACAATGCAAAGAAACTACCAACTGTGATAGGGCTGAAAAACTCTTGCTATGGAAACTGCTTGATTATACATCCTAGGTAATGTAATGATAATCATAACACGCGCATGTCATTAGCAAAGAACAAAAAAAAACAAAAAAGAACAAAAAAAAGGAATTATGCACATTAATGTACATGAATCAAATTGTAAAACCTGCAGCTACTCTGATAGTCCAGAGGATTTTACGTGTATTAGCCAACTGAACTCCCTAGCTTCCTATGTTTAGTAGAGGCAATTCATGGGTGGCATAAATACTGCTTTTCAAAACACCTTGTCTTCATATGTATAAAGAAAAGGCTGATAGTTTTGATTTTATGTTAAATAACAGAAAGAAACAAACCTTGATAGAAATGCTTAGCTAGCATAAATTGCCATCGTTCACTTATCTGTGGCAAATTATGCCAGGTGAGATTCAAAGGATTCCAAAGATGGCACTGCTCTCTGCCTGATTAGGCTTGAAGTCACAGCAGAGGTTATCACAGTAAAATGATGACATTTGAAAAGCCAAGTTTTAAGAAAAAATAAAGGAAAACAGACATTTTGGGGGGGGGGGGGAACAACAAACATTTGACTGCATTAAATGGATTCCAAATTCACACAAACCACTACCAGTTACACTTTCTCATGTCTTATTTTTCCCCGGAAAGTCTCTTTTTAAACATCAGTTTTACAAAAAAAAAAAACAAAAAACCAGTGTCTTAGGGCAGCCACCCATATTGCACTATAACCACTAAATCAGTCACTTCTACATAAGTAGTTCTAACACTTGCTGGGTTTCATTACAGAAAGAATTACTTCTTGCAAACTATGAAGCACATAAACATGGGATGGTATAAGAACATTGCTACCTTCAAACCAAAGATCTAGGGAGCTGAAATTTATATTGGAAATTAAAGAAAGATTGTAGAAATTCATGCGACAATATATATTAGCAATGGTTGTTGTAGAATAACTAAATTTCCATGAATCATCCAGCATGATTAAAATAAGGAGGAGCTAGAGTGTCAAGTGTTGACCTAGATGCAGATGTTTTGAAATATTCCAAGGTTACAGTTTCACAGTTTTTGTCAGGCAGCCGCAGAAGTTGGATTTAAATTTTTCTCTGAGTTTAGAGTTGGGATTTCTGTTTGGAGCTTCTTCTGACTGCACCACAAATTATGTCTCTGTGTAGGATGAGTAACAAGCATTGCTAAATAAATTAGTTCCTCAAAAGTTCACACAGTTCTAAAGCAATAAAATGCCTCCCAAACCTTGGCTTAAAAAGAAGAAAGAGATACAGAAAAATGAGATCTAGTCTACCAAGAGTTTGAATATGTTCTTCAAGAAGACTTTTGGTAGATTCCCAGCAACAAGCTATTCACTCAATGGTCGTTATTTTCTAATTCATCTGGAAGTACTAGTCTCTGTACTGACACAATTTATTAACTGAAATTCGATGATTAGAAGAATGTGACAGTGAAGAACCTCTACAAATCAACAAGGCTTTACAAATGCAGCAACCGTTCATGAAGTACAGAAAGTCACTACATGATGTCTGCTGTTCATAAAAAGCCAGGAAAGTTGGAGATTTATGGGCTATTATAGCTCACCTCATATCGGGAAGAAATGGTAAATAACCTGCTTTGAAATGGAATAAATCAGCAGCTGTATACATGCAATCTGATGGTGAACCAGCAAAATTTTACAAAATATAGAAACTCTGTCAACATAATTTCATACAATTATTTGTAAATATTAATACAGAAAACCTAGTTTTCTTGACTCTGACTTGAACTTAATTTATTTGTAAATTTTTTGGAGCAGGACTGTCTGCTCTTCTGTCTTTGAATAAGGCCTAACATGTGACTTTTATTTGGTTTGCAGTCATAACTGCAGTGTTAACAAGAATAAAAAATTTCAAAGCTTCTATAATAATATTTTATAAAAGTATTAGCAGAGGTGGCATCAGACTCAAGATATATATCCCAATCAAAAATAAGCATCTCCACATTTCCAGTGTGTTTGAATATAAGGTGTAGATTAAAGCCCATTCTTGACCTAAAGGAAAATAAGGAGATAGTAACAGTTTTTGTTAAATTTTAAATAATTGGCCAAAAAATGCAACTGTTGTATTCCAGATCTATTGTTCAGAATCAGAAAGGTTAAAAATTAGTGTGCTGACCTTTGAAGTTACAACAGGCTTAGACACTTGTTTCAAAAGAAGATAGTTGTTCTTTGCATATAATATTTCAGATTATGAACTCTATGCTATGAAGAAACTCCAGGGATTTTTAATTCTACTTGAGGAAGTATAAGTTCTTGCAAAATCATTGTTCATAATTCTGAAAACCTCTACACCACCTAAAATATGTTGAGACACACAATCGAGTGTATTCTCTTTAACAATCATATAGAAGGAACTAAACAAAAAAGAGGGAGAAAGATAATGAAGTTATGCCTGTGACTATTTAATCTCTTCAGATTTGAGGTTGTATGTCAATAATACCTGTGTGTAAGATATGAAAAAGTTCACGCACTGAATAAACTTCAGCTTAGACTTCAAAATCTATAGTACTAGAAGTTTTGTCTTAATATTGCACGTAAGTACACTGTGTGGTTTTGCTTTATATAGGAGTATAAAATAGTGCTCATAGTATTTTTTAAATGACACCAAAAAAAAAAAAAAAGTAGCTTTTCTACCTCTTTCTTTGCAACAGGGTAGTTTCCACAAGGAATGTGCATAACCGCCTGAAGGGAGGTATAGAAGAGTTTGAGAATCATGTCCGTTTCCTTTAGTTTTCAACTGGCGTCTGCCTACAGTAAAATTGACAGCTGCATCTGAAAGACCTACCCTGAACTGGAAAATTATCTGGTTTTAATACAGTTCTTTTGAATTTTATGAAATTACTGTCAGGTAAATAGCTGCCACTTAAAAAACCTCTTATGGGATCTTGCTAACATGAACTAAAGTGAGATAGTTTCTGGCAAAATTAAATCTCTCCCACCTTTGGGCCAACATTCCTGTCCAAACCGGATACACGAGTGTGTTAAATGAATGCAAATGTTCATTGACAGATGGACTGAAATAAGGGGAAACTTTGCTGTATCTTTAGGGATGGGAACAATGTTACAAGTTGGCCAAGAAGTAATTAGGGATAGGACCAAACTTCTGACAGCAGCAAAGAAAATGGAGAGCAGTTGTGTGTGTGTGCGCACGCGTGTGTGCCTACGTGTGTGTGCGCGCGTGTGTTCTGGACCTGGAGTCTGAGTTAAAAATACCCAAAACGGGGGATGCCAGAGGCAATCACAACTTCTGCTGACTCTGAGTCCCTCTCATCCTGAGCCTTCTCTAGCTCCCCAACAGTCTGACGTAGCACTGAGATCCCAAAACTTCTCTCAGGCCCAAATCCAAAATTTTTCAATTCTCCTGTCCCCAAGCCCTAAAGCACCCCATTTTAGAAGAGTTACCTTTCTCCTCACTAATGCACCCTTTTGCCCCAATCTCCCTAAATGTATAAAACTTTAGCTTCTTTCTAAATTGACACTACCCTGACCAGAAATGTATTAGGCAAAGCTCTGAAGGTAAGAAAGGAAAACATCCAGGAACAGGCAGGTGGTTCTAGGCAAGGGACAGGAAAAATTGTCAAGCAGCTAAATCCAGTCAGTGTGTTCTCTCTGCTGTGATTCTTGCCAATATCATGAGCCATGTCAGTAATACTGTAAGACCAGTCAGCAGAAATGAAATCTCTGGATGAGTACCTTGCCCACAGAAAGCCCAGAAGCAGATTTAATACTGTACGAATGCCGTAAGGGAAGCAACCACGCAGGATGTGCGTAAGTATTCCCGTGCTCACCGCCGGGAAAATCTTCAGTCCCAGCTCCCTGCGAATGGAGGAGCTGTCAGGAAATTGCAGGGAGGAAAGGACCATGGTCGAGTGATGGAGGCATGAGAGGGATTGGTGGGTCAGTACCAGCAGAGATGTCCTCTACCATTTTTCCATTCTTCACAACACCAGCTCTTTCAGCCCTGCTAAACAAAGCTTCACAATTAGATCCAAAGGGATGTATCTAAAAACACATGCATCACAAGGATCTGTGCTCCACGGCTTTTCACCTGTGGTCCTTGAGAGTCAAAGGGACTATTGACGAGGGGTTTGAGAAAGGTGACTAAGAAATATACTTTCCATAGAGAGCTCAGTATGGAATAGTCCAAAAGACTCCATATCTAAAGAAACCCTATGGCACTGGCAAGCTCCTAAACTACTCAGAAGTCTTTGCCTGAAAGTTCCCAAATATTTCCAAAAGCTGCATCAAATTCTCAGCTGGGTGGGGAGCCAAGCAAAGCAAGGCCAGATGCGAGTGCTTTAGCAGCTTCCTGCTTCTGTCGTTGTCCTCTCGTTTCCAGGCTCGGATGCATATGGAGCATCTGGGTGCTTATAACGCTTCAATTCTATTAATTCTGGCCATTCGTACTGTTTTCAGGCTGGCATCCGTGTGGTGTGGGGAAGAACAGGATATTCCCTCTGCACTGTTGTTGTATTGGCCATTGCATAATAATATTTTACAGTACTGTTACCAGTTTTCCACCAGTCCCTTGTTTCCTTTTCCAGACTGGCTGCTGTTTCAGGCATGGCAGTGGGTCTGGAACTTTAGATGGAAAGTGTGAAGCCTGAGCTCAAACACAATTGCAAGGCAAAAAAAATGCTTTAGTATCATTCAACAATGATAACTTGCCAACACATGCTGAATATAGATAGACAGGTGATGGGTCTACAACTCGCTCTCCCAGAAGGAAACTAAAAGCAAACCTGTAGCAGATCTGGAAAAGAGACAGGCTAGATATAGCCCAAGTTCAGGTGAAATTAATTCAGACTAAGTTGTTAATGATTTTGTGTCTCGTGTTACAAAGTCTTCCTATAATCTGATTATCATCTTTACTATCTTGAATGATTTCAAAGAGAAAAGAGCATTAAGTCAGCACACTGACAATGAAAAAGGAAAGTATCTATTTGGCCACCTAAGTGAATGCTGTAATCTTTAAATGTCTTCTCATTTGCATTACCATATTGCTGAAGCCAGAAAACTTTGCTTTGTCACAGAAGACTTGTTTGTACCTGCAAGGAAAAACAGACTGTCAGCAAAACTGAATGGAAAGTCAGACAAGAAACCCGATTTAATATCTCACTCAGACAATGCCACTCTCACTGGATTCAGAAAATAGAACCAGATGTCCAAAATAAGCTTCTACCTTGCAGTGAGACAAGCCTACTCTCACTGTTGCTGTCACCAACTTGCCTGTATGTGCGATAAGCTTTTCAAAGTGAGGTGCTGGAGGATGTTTTGGTTTGTCCCTGCTTCCCAAGCTGGCAGCGGTCAGAGCACATGTCAATGCACTTGAAATTACAAGGAAATTACAAGGAAACGTGAAGTGTGGAAAGTACATCAAGGTTCACATAGATGGTGCACATGCAATGACAGGAATTTTGTTTACTTGATAGGACATTTCTCCAAAGCAGCTCATAATGACCACTGGAAACATCATAGTAGTCACTTGGAAGCTCTGGTAGCCAACATGAAAAGCATCCTGGATGATTTTATCAGAGCTTTACCAGTAGTCACACATCTATTTTCAGATCCATGCAATGAAACGGTTGGCAAACGTGAGTAATGGTTGTCAAGAGCAAAATACTTGCTTAGTCATTTGAACTCCAAAAATTTTTTTCATGATGATCTATTTGAACATCATCTTGAAATCTAAGCATGACTTTGGTGGATTGTTTTGTCTCTGATTGTTGTCGTGACTAAACTATTTCAGCTTACATTTACAAGTAAAGAGAGTAGTGGCTTTGAATATGCACGCTAAAACTGAGGTCTCATTAAAAAAATTCAGGTTTGAATGTAAAGAAGAGTTGGCCTTCACCATTTTTTGGCTCACAGTGACAAAGGAAGTGAAGCAGAGGAGCACTTCTTAGTGTTCAAATGTCATTTTCTCTAACACTTCCTTGAAGTGAGCAAAGAGAGTGATTAGATAAGAAATGGCAGTGCTGCTCTGGTTGCAACCTGGCTGCTATAGAGAAACAACAAACCACTTGAATTACCTAGCAAAGGTAACCTGGTGCTTGAATTCAAGCAAGACCCTCTTACCTGAGAAAGAGAACCCTGACGTGCAGAGAGTACATTGTATTCTTGAAGCCGTTCACAGCTGTAGACTTTTGTGAAGCTGGTTTTCAGTACAGTGTTAGTGAAAATATACTTTCATTATAAAATATATAAAAAGAGATCTCCGTTTAAAACTGCCATACATCCTTCAAACCTTCGCTTTCTCTCTGCCAAAAAGCAATCTCAACCATCTCAAATTATAAGTACAGAGAAGTGTATTAGTTTCTCCTTTGTTTTAACAACCAGTTTAACCATTTCTAGCTAAAACAGTTCATTACAGGTACATTACAAACCAATTTATGTAAATAATACTTCTCCAGATTCCATATGTCTAAGGAATGACAAAACACTACAGGTTCAAAAAAGCATTTTTCAGATGTAGAACTTATCCTGCAATAGGTCCACTTATTTTGAAGGCTTTATTAAGAGAAGGACTTCTGATCAGCATCAAGGGTCACAAAGCTTCCATGACAACACTGCTTTTTCTAGCTTTTGGAGATTAAGACATTGGCCTTAGTATATCTGAGAAAAGGATCTAGTTAGTCTCACCTCTACATACTGTTACATTTTATTCATGTTTGAAAAGCACACCAACATCTTCATGTGTAAAGCACCAGGGAAGGAGATGCTGCAAGAGGCAAGAGAAACAGGGAGCTGAAACAAAAGTCCTAAAGTTCGAGGATTTTCCAGTCTGGAGCCGGATTTCATGATTCTCATCCCTTTCATTTGGTATCCCGATTTTTGTTATTTGCAGACTCCTAACCAATGAAAATATGAAGAAATACTTTCCAAAGCTTTAATTAAAAACTTCTACTCTGTAGTTACTTAGGCTGTCATTTAATTCATATTAACTGTAATTTTGAGGCAAAATATTTTTTCTTCATATTTGGAAGCTTAATAAACCAGGTAACAATGGAAATATTCTGTCTCCTGTTTTAAATAAATTGTTAAGGAACAATGTTATCCTGAAACCTGAACACTCACGTTAAAGGGGAGAGCAAATTTCATTACATGATCCATCTATTTATTTTAATCTGCTCATTCTTTGAAAAAAATGAATGAGAATTTAAACACACACAGCAGTTTTACAAGGAGCAACTTTTTTTCTAATTATGTATTCTTTACTTATTAATCAGTGCTACAATTTCCTGTGACATTTAACACAGACACAAGTTATTTTCATTCCAAAAGTTAGCAGTTCACTGTATCACTATACACATGGCACAAGCATTGCAAATGTAAATAAATGTAGGCGTCTGGGTTTTAACCACTGCTCTCGGAGAAATGTCTTTTTTAATGTGGTATAACTTGCAATCACACTGAATGTCATCACAGCTTTTGAGAGTGGGCAAGTCTTCATGCAAACTTAATTTTTCACAGAAAAAAAATCCTGGCATTTGTGCAAAAATAATGAAGCCCATAAAAGAGGAAAGAGAGGAATGTAACTAATAATCCTATTTATGTTCTTATGCACTACATTTCATTTTCTAGAAATAGCATGACTAAATTCTAATAAATAAATATACTAATTGGTCATTGGAAATGCAAATTTCAACAACAATCTTTAATGCAGTATAATAAAACCCATTACAAGCACCAGCTTTGTAGATGCTTTGATTGTAAATAAGAGATTAGTTTTAAATTCAGATGTGCTGAACAGGTTGGCATAATTTCAGGTAGCAGTGGATTTAGGCTGCTTGCCAATCTGTGGGAAGAGCAGATATATTAATACCTGCACTGTTTCTACTCTCATATATTCAGTCTGAGTATTTGCTATTTGCTACAGTAAATTATATTGGGTGGCAGACATAAATATGGTTTTCGTCTTCCAGTTTCTTGCAGATCACTTTTCTTACTTTTAGTAGATTCCATGGGGCCATATTGTCTCAGAGCTTGTTTCAGTTTTCCATCATGTCCAAATAACCTGTCTCGATGACCACAGGATAAGACACCTTCTTTCTCAAAATGAAGACCTAATGTGTCATTTCCCTTGCAGTTGGGATATTGCAAACATGTGCCTTCGCCATCCTTCATTTTCTCTTTCGGTGGTATTGTCCATCCCAATTCCTTGAAATCAACAAACAAATCTCTCCCTTGGCAAATCCGCAGATGATCTCAGCTATCCTAACTCCATGCCAGTTGACATTGGCCAAAGGTCTCTTCCTTGCCTGACATGACTTAAATTACCACTGAGAAAGGTTCTTCGTGTGACATCACTTGAGTAGACAAAGATCTTGGTCCCCCACCATCCAAGACAGTAGAAGTTTTGGCCTCAGTGCCAAAGGGAGAAAATCAAATAAATACGTAATTTTGGATAGGGCCACAACAATGTGATCTATAGTAATGTTCCTCACTCGGCTTTACTGTTTTTAAGATTTTTATCCTCCTAGGCTGTATTTCCACGGCTCCAAACTTTTCCCCAAACCTCCATGGGAAATTAGTATCTTACAGAGCTTACAAATACAAAAAGTATCTTAGCCTGAACAGTGGTGCCCTGCTGACAGTTTGTCAGATGGTACCAGAGCCCTTTGAGCTCTCCCAGCATCAGCCACCTGCCTTCCTAAGACGAAGAATTCAGCTGACACTTGAGTAAACATAACCAATGAGTTTTGCAAGCCACCCCTTTCAGATTTTTTTAAAGCACGTGACGGCCTAAGCTCTAAATCATGATTGTATCTATTTTATTTTTTTATGTCTCAGCATTAAAAAAAAAAAATTGCAGCTGACTCTAAACCACTAGGCTGTGTGGAGCTAATCAATGTGACCGCTGGTACTGGTTTCCTTTCCAATCCCCTCACCTTAATTATTGTCTCACATACCCACTTGTTTCATCCTGCCTTAAATTAATTGTAAATTCTTGGGTACTGGGAGTGTTTCCAGTTCTGCTTTAGCACACTCCCAAGCACAGCAGTCTGAGTAGGACCTGAGGGACATTTGTAATAGGAATAATTAGTACTGAAATTGGGATGCTTTGGCCTGAAGGGGAAAAGTCACAGCAGGGAAATTGATTGAGGTGTCTGAAATGAAGTCTGTTTTCCTAAAAAAAGGCCTGAGTGGCATCTCTGAGTGATGATATAACACAGTGACAGATCTTTTTGATATACCAGGTAAGCACAGTACCTGAGGTAGACAACCTCGACATGTGCTGCAAACACTTTGGGGCAAGCCATCCCTTCTTGTCTTCAATAGCAGACATCTGCCTTCTTTACCTTGAATTTTCCCTCGCATTCCTTGATGACATACAAGTTTCCTCAGGAATTTTCGTGGCCAAGTCCCAGCAAAACTCTGGGCACCTTGAGAAAATCCCAGTCTGCGCACCCAGTATTTTTCCTCTCTACCTGGAAAGGACAGTAGACCTTCCACAGCACCCTAGGTTGTGTAAGAAACACCCTTTTGGCAACATTTTGAGAATATCAAGGTTGTTTTTTCATAGGAAGGAATGGTAAGTTTTAATTGGCTTGTGATAAACTTTGGTACCCATGGGATCCAAAGGACAGGCTCCAGTTTTACAGACCTCGGACATTTGTGTTTAATGTTTTTATCGTAACCCATAGCAGACTGATCGACACTCCTGCATTTTTTATAAACTGAATACTGTGTGAAGTAGTCATATAGTTTGGTTAATCATCTAGATCTCCCTGTGGGGCATTCTCATTCTGCAGCATTGTCTTTAGCAATCCAAAGATCTTTATACAAATTTATCAATTATTTATGAAAAGAGTACTTAACTGTAGTACAACTGATCCGGAGACCAAAATTCCTCACTCATGAAAGTAAGCCAAGCTGTACGTACTTCAGTGAAGACCTGCCTCCTTCTGCTACCACTGCATTTGACTGCCAGCCTTGAATACACTGAACTGTTATTAATAAATTATCTTAATGATTGTTTTTAGCTAAAACAATAATTTGCAAATTTCCTGAATACATGCACACGCAAAATTGCCACGAGGTTTTACATTTTGATCTTTTATTTCTCATATCTTGTTGAATGCCCTACATAAATTACGCATTTCTAGACTTGCTGTGTCCCTTTCTCTTAGTTATGACTTGCTGATGCCAAAGAATAAGATGTGATTCAGCCCTCCGGTGCATGAAGAGAGCCCACTGGGGCTGGCTTTAGTCCACTCCCTGTCATTGCAACCTGCTGGGTTTGTGCAAATAATTTAGCTTTGGGGCTAAACCAGCTAGACTAGGCATTTCCAAGCTAGTACGATATTAATGACCATAAAACACACTTCCCAACTCTGTCCCAAGAGACCTTTTCAAAGTTGTTTTATGAGAGACTAGGGAGATCTATTAATGAGTGAAGTAATTGTTACCTGTGGGCACAGATTTAGAACTTCATGCTTCAGATTCCAAAAGCACAAATGTCTTTGTTACTACCACGTTGTGTGCAGCAAACAAAAGGGATGCTCACAGAATCAGAGATATGGATGTTAGGCTGCACAATACGTATTTTTTTTACATGCAGAAAAAAATCACTCAGATAAACAGAATATTTGGTATCATAAGCTCTTGTAACCAAAAAAAGAAATCAAAACAATAAGTGGTGTAATTTTCCATAAAATGAGCAGGATGAAATCTACAACATGTTGTTTATTTACAAGCATACACAAAATTAAACTACATCTCCTGTTTAATTTACAGTATTAAACAAAGGCACAATATCAGATCTTGATATCACTATGCTAATTCAGGATGTGTTCACTTTCGTTTTATTTCCAATATTTAGTTCTTAATGTGATCTTGTGCGCCAATCTGGTATATTTATATAATTACACACATATTCATGAGATGATATTATATAATTACAGTATAATCTATTTCAATGTAGCCTTTTTGCACAAGGCCAGCAGCACACAAGAAGCTCAAAAACTCCATCTTGTGCGATGATCTTTTTAGTTCTTTGGGATTCCTTAAAGAGTTCAGTAGTGCCCCTGCTCCATCGCTGGGCAGACTAGAGGACAGGGAGGGGTATCAGGGTTGTGGGTAGCATGGCTTGTACTATTTGGGTTCTCTACTTTCCACAGTCCTTAGGGGGCAAATACAACTCCAAGGTAGTCTTGAAGCTGCTGTTACTCCAGGAGCCAGGTGATGCCCTGAACATACTGGGAAGCCATGAAGCACGGAGGTAACTCAGAGGTATGTGAACCAGGATCTGGTCCCCAAGATCACATAAAGAGAGGAAAAAAAGAGATTGACAAGAATTCTTGCTTTTCTTTTTAGCTCCTCTCTGTGTTTAGGGGGCTTTACTGAAATGATGTGACTATCATGAAATGATGTAACCCTTACGAGAAACATATGTATGCACATGCATGTGAAACTCTTCTTTCCAGATTCCTCCTTTGCGAGTGTGAAAATGAGAGATCTCTCATCATCTGTGAGAGGTGGCATCACCTCCCCACCCAAACTTCTCCACAATCCCTCAGAGATCCTTGGTCCCATTTTCTCCGTCACTGCACTCAATCTTTTCCTCACAGTTCAATTGAACATCTCGCTCTCCAGCAACTACTCATTCCTGAAGGACCTCAGTGTCAAGCACGTCAACTGCCTACGATCTTTTCCTCAAAATCAGGCTGTTGCTTCATATCATCTCTGACCCTATTTCACTGGCACTGCACTATAATGCCTGAAAGCTCTGGCCATCAGCATCTGTGCAGCACTGTGTAGGTGGGAACAGACTTGACATCTACAGGAAACTCACTGTCTTCTCTGCAAGCATGTATTGTTTGTGTCTCCAGGTTGTAAGCAGATACCATTTTATAGCTTTTTTTTCATGCCATTATGGGCCAACACAACAGTTAAACTTGAGCAATTATGGCCAAGGCACTGCATCCACAGCAAAAGAGAAGATTCAGAGTGAATTCTCTGAAAGATGTAACAAATGGTATGTTTTCTCCTCTGCCTCCACTTCCCCAAATCCCCCAACAGCCATGAGATGATGAAGGAATGGGAAGGAAGCACCTGGCTTCATGTAGCCCACTGTCGTCTCCCTCAGGAGGAGCTTTTAGGGGCCTCTGCTGTGCTGCCTTAGAGGAGAAACTCAGGTATCAGCTTCTCTAGCAAGCGGAGGCCCTTGCACGGGGGACAGGCAGGCTCGAGCAAACCGGCTGGGGAAATGGGTATTTGCACAGCAGAAAAACATTTTTTTTTTGCAAGTCATTTTCTCTATTCCCTTTTGGTTTTACTTCAGCTGCTTGTGGGTCTGTAATTGTCCCTCCTCAAGAGTCAGTTTTATCTTCTGGTGGTTTGAACAGTTTAATCATCATTCAAAAGCCATTACAATGGGTTTCATCACCTTCAGGCACACACGACCATTACACTACTTCTGGAGTATCCAGTGGGCAGAACACAAGGAGATGAGTCAGGATGGACAAGCTCTAATTTCAGACTAAATGCCTTCAGAAATTAGTGGCAATGGTCTAAAAAGGTTTAAAAAGTAACTGCAAGTGTCACGGCTTAAGGTTCATTATAGAATACATTCAAAGGGCTGAAGAGCTCTGGGTACCTGCTTGGAAGTACTCAATGGTTACGGTAGTCAAGACAGGTAGGAAGGTCATTTGAAGTGTAGCTTAATGCAATCAAAAAAGAAAAAAAGATTTCTATTCACAAAGGGAAGATGACTAAAATAACACCCAGAAAACTGATACAATGGATATCAGAATGGCACCCAAAGCAGCAAGAAAGGTAATTACCAGACTCATGTCATACAGGAAACACGTGGTCTAAATTTTGCTTTTTGGTATAGCTCAACTGCTCTGTGATATTCTACCCTAGCAGTTGCATTTTGTTGCTTTTTGGATTTCTGATGAGTTAATATAAGATGGGGTTAGGGCTGGCTTATAGCCAGGCATGTGACAAACACAAAGATTTCTTCAGTGTTCTTGAATACAAAATACACACTCAGTTAATGCATCCTTGGTGTAAAGCCACTGAAATCAGGTATTGTGCAATAAATCAATTTGATTTTACAATCTGCAGTTGTGCAATTGGTATTCAACTGACCTAAACTGGATCTCATCTAACTAGCTATTTCACTTTCTGGAAGATTTTCCTCCCTCAAACAGTATTTCTTATTTTGTTGTGGTTTGCATTTTATACCAAAAAAAAGTCATGTAAAGATATACCCCAGACCCAGCTGTGTCCCATATATCTGTTTACCGAAAACGTGAAATTATGCAAGCCTTGATACAACTGCTCCTGTGGCTGTGTTTTGGAGTCTTCAGAAATGCAGAACAGAGTAAGCATTTGTACAAGGCTTGCAATCCTTTTAGATTAGATATAAGGAAGGAGTTCTTCACTGTGAGGCACTGGAACGGGTTGCCCAGAGAAGCTGTGGCTGCCCCATCCCTGGCAGTGTTCAAGGCCAGGTTGGATGGGGCTTGGAGCAACCTGGTCTAGTGGAAGGTGTCCCTGCCCATGGCAGGGGGTTGGAACTCGATGATCTTTAAGGTCCCTTCCAACCCAAACCATTCTATGTTTCTGTGTTTAAAAGAGAACCACCATCTGTACTATGAGACAATTTTTAAAGCATTTTTGTTCCTAAAGTCATAGATTACCACTTATGTGCTTTTGTAAACCCTATGACAAATTTAGCCGCAGCTTGAGTACCTAAATAGAATAAAAATATAACTTTGTGTCTTCCATCTTTTTATTTTATATTTCTTGGTTTGGATTTATATCACAACCACTTGTCTCAAATAGGAATGAAACTTTTTTTTTCTGCTGAAAGGTATGAATTCCTGAATGGCAATTTAGCATGTACACTTCAGGGAAACACTGCATGACTTTTCATATGATTTATATTAACCTTTCATTAAAAATGAGCGTGATTTGGATCCTACTGCATAAGAGCAGAAGAAAGTAAATGATAGTCTCCAGAAACCGGAGCCTTTTTTATCTAACTGGAGAGACTGAGAATTGCATTATTATTATTTGAAATTTTCTCCCTCCTTTTCATATGTTAAGAATACTAAGATAGCTGTTGAGAGTAACAGGAAAAAGCTGGGGATCTTTATCAGTTTGGGGAGGTGGAGTCATAGGGAGTGAGCTGGTCAGGGGCCCTCTCTCCTCACATCTAATAAAATATCCAAGGTTCTAGTGGGAGAACGATTAAGTTTTAGAGCTGATCCATTTGAACCAGTTTGCCCATTAGCCTGTGTACAATCAGGAGTATGGGGCTAGAAGACACGTTCTTGCCTGTTGGACTCAACACCAGCATCACCGGCTAAAACCTACAACGTTCTCACGCAGAAATCCAGAGTAAATAGGGATATTGGTCCCTGCTGGCCTTAAAAACTATGAATGTATGTCCAATATAGCCACATCCAAATGAAGATCATCTACCATGTAATTTTCAGAGAGATTGGAGCCATGGCAAGGGTGGGACAAGAATAGCATCAAATAAAGGCAAATATTCCTGAAATCTGCATGCTATTATTTCTGCCCAGAAAAAGGGTCTGCAGGTCCAGGATGGTGGTAGTGGGAAAGAACATCTGGCAGCTGGAAGGTAACCAGAAATAAGGAACATATGGAAAAGGGGCTGTGGAGAGGCGGGGATGGGGTTGTTTCCAATACCCTGTGTCATAATGCCTAACCCCAGATTTAGTAGGGGCCACTGAGCGGGTTTGTGTGGTTGCCAGTGCTTTGCGTAGCATTATTGTTGCTTTGTTTTGTTTCTAAGGAGAATTACAATCTGTTACTGTATTAAATACGGGGTTTGTACGTGTGTAGAGATGCGTGTGTTTCTCTTCTGCTTTAAGGCATGGTTTTCAGCTTCAGAAATAATTTTCAGATTCAGAAAGGGTGGAAGAGCCAAGGAAATGTGAATTGTTTGTCTACATTATCTGGGAACTACATGATTTGCTGTTTCCTAGGGAAAGCTCTATAATTTGATTGCAGATCTATATTTAAATGTGGGAGAGAGTCTAAAGGGGACCTGACACCTCCACTGTGAAAATTCAGATAATACAGACTTCAGGAGTTTAGAGTTCAAGGTATTTACATATTGATGTTTTCCAGCACTGGTGCAAGCAATCTAACAGCACAGGATGTGCTACCAAACGCCTGTTTGGGTTGGGTTGGGGGGTTTTCAACTCTCATTTAAGTGCGAATTCCTAGATATCTGAATTTACAAAGGCAGGTCCACTGGATTTCCATTTGCATATTTTTGGCAGCAGTCCACCTCATTAATGCAGGAAAGAATCAGCCAATATTATAAGAAAAACACATATGACACTCAAGGGAATTAGAAATATATTGTTAATTTGACGGAGTGTTAATAGGCCCCCTAATGTCACCGGTTTTTCCTAGCAGTTGTCTGCAATGTTTATTTCTTGTTGGACCAACAAAATCCCGGTTCATATTATAGACATGAGCTCCACAGTGATGGTGGCTCTTTAAGAGAGATGTGTTCTCCAGCAGGTTTTCAGCGTTTAGTGCTCCTCTTCATTTTAATCAAAGAAAAGTCTCTAAGTCAAAGGAGGGAGGAAATCAAACTCTAACTTAAATCTCTCATGTAAAAGTAGATATTATTTTTGAATGATGCCTCCTGAGAAACTTTTCATTGACCTCTAAAGCAGAAAGGCTGCAATGGAGCGGTTATCAGGTTTAACTTTTGTGACCCGCAGCTGAAATCATTGTAGACTAGTGGCTAGAGGGAGATTAAATTCAGAATGTCCTGTAAGCTGAAAGAAATATGAATCTAAGCAGCGCTCTTTAAGAAGCATTAAAGAGTGTGTATAGAAACTTAAAATTCCTCTGTGTTAAGTTACTTGGTATTCCTTTGCCGTTCCTCATAGATTTATAAAGGACTACACCATTATTTTCGACCTTTTACTGCTAAGGGCCAGGAGGTTACAAGTTTTGCTCTAGTAATTACCTATCAGTCTAACAAAGTAACCTTAATTAGTGGGATTTTTTCATACCGTATATAGGAATGGGGCATGGTGTGAACACATGTTATTATGATTTAACACCTTGCTCAGATCTCATGTATATCCTTTGTCTTCTGCTGTCACCACTGTAATTAGGCAGCAGAGGTGCAATATATTCAGATTTTTTGTCAATACCTGCCCAAAGCTCTAAATGTATGTGTGATGGAAATGAAGGCTAATATGCAAAGAAAAGCTATAATGACCATTGGAGACAACCGAGCTCCATTTAGCTCACTGTAGTGAGCTCACTCTAGTGCACATGCTTCATTCGTGTGATCACTCTGGTTTCATCAAGATGGATTATTGCTTAGAAACTTAACCCTTCTCCCACTAGAATCTCGGATATTTTATTAGCAGAGCAGAGAGGGGCCCTGTTTTTTTTTCTCTTTCATGTTAGTGCAAATCTGTTTTATCTTACCTCAACCTGACTTTGGTTCAACCTCAACAGGTTCAGGAGTGCTGCAGACAACAGTAGTATGTCATAGTCTGTGGATTTTCAATTCAATTTGCACTGATTAATCAACTTCATTTTGTATAAAACCCAAGCAGACAATCCCATGCATCCCTGTACCATGCTTCCCTCCCTCCCTCTGTATTTCCAGTGCACCAGGACTTGAGAAAACACTTCTTGGTGAACACTAGGAAGAATGTTTTCCATCTCTCCCTGTCCTTACACACCAGGACACATACATCCAGTTATTTTGTGTAAAGGTCACAGGAAAAAATGAAATTAATCTGTGCAACTAAGTATTGCTAGAAATACTCATTAGATAAAAGATTGGTTGGCACAGTTTCCTAAATGTTCCAGCTCCTTCTCATTTGTTTCCTGTCTAGCAATGAGATCTCAGTCCCTAAAGAGTTTCTTCTCCTGATCCCAAGAGCAAAATTTATTCACTCAGGGATTAAAAGCCATGCTGTATGATACAGGTAACTAATCACAACTAATCACATAACTCAGACATTGACTGCCAAATAATTTCAATGAAATCTTTTCACCAAAACAGGAAAGCAGCACAAAAGCTCTTATGAAGGAAATGGGATAATTTTTTTTTTTAATTCTGCCAAGACACAGTCAGAGAGCAGGAAAAGGGCAAATTTCACTAAATAAGTTATTTGTTGTAAATAAGATGATGATGATGTCACCTGCTTTATTCATCAAACATATATTGTTCAGCAGATAGCAAAACCAGTACCCTTATTATATGAGCGACCTGCTTTTATTATCATTTGAACTTTTCCCTCAATGTATTATTTGGAACTACCAACAACACTTTACAATTGCTGCAACAGTAAATTACTTATTTCTAAGGATCCCCATTGCAATTCTCGTTGCGATAAAACAGCACTTGTGCCCAGTGAAATTTATGAGCTACCAGTTTCTAAAAGAACTTTTCTTATCTCTTACTTTTTTTCACAACCTCACGGGAAATCTTCCTCCAAGCCACCTTAGGATATAGTTCATTAAAGCTGTGTACATGATGAAGAGCCATCTGGGAGGGAAGGGATGCTGCTACAATACATCGTAGGAGAATGGATGCAGAATACACAGGATATGTATGATGGGGGAGGGATGAAAAAGGATGAAAGTGGCATATGGGAATGCGATCTAAGTACTGGGAAAATATAAATTATTACAAAGGCATACATTAGGCTTTAAATTAAGTTGAACAATTCCTCCCATTAAAGTCCATGGGACTTCTTGAAACTAAAGTAGTAATTAGTATGAACTAGAGTACACATTTTGCAAATAAGCCAAGAAATCACCTAAAGTAGGTAGTTAAAAGTAGACCTCTAGATTCAAGTGAATTGTCTAACTCTTCTTCATAATTAGGGGGAAAAAAATAGGCACTGCAAAAGCAATTCATCCTGTCAAAGAAATCTAAAACAATCAGATTAATTGCACCTTATTCTTCCCTGGTGACTGTGACAGTCACGTAGGAGTCCAGACTCCATCCAGACAAATAGCTCAGATGAAGATACCTGTATTTCAAGCAGCTAAAACTAGGTGAGAGGAACTTTACCCCCCATGTATGTGCATGTTCCATCAAACTCAGAGGAGAAATAAGCAACAGAGGGAATAAACAAAATTTTTATTAATAAAAGACACATCCTCCTACAACTCTCTTTTTTGTGGTATAATAGTTATGTTGCTCAGTAGCTGACTGAAAAGTGAAAACTCTTCATACATGAATTATCCTTCAATGTAGTTAAAAATTATAATTGTTAACAAAGTTTCAGGATTAATTAAATGCTTTTTTAGTTATGTCTTTCAGTTATAATATGTAACATAAAAATATTGAAAACCATCTATCCCAGAGGTATATGTCATCCTTTACTTGAAGCATAAGAGTCAATGTTCTGTAAATATCTACTTTACACATTTCTGCCTAATGAAGACACAGTGAGAATCTCTCATTAAGTTAATGTGTCAATCTATCCATGTTACATCATCAGGATAGTTTAACAAAATAAATGTATCAACATATGTACCTTATGTTTAAAACACAGAGCTAAGAAAATAAATACTGGCATTTACAAATCTAAGGCAATAAACCATCTCTGAAGGTAGATATGCAAGATGATTTCTTTTTTTCCACTGGTTCCTGTGCAAGAGGCAATGTATTTATTTTCCCCAATAGGCTTTCTTGCCAGAAAGGAAGATATGTGGCTAAAAAACAGCACAGGAGGAAAGGCTTTCACAGCTTTACTCCTTTACAAGTCATCTATATGTAACAGGGCTTTAAAAACATTTTCATTTTTATGTACATATCCATAGTATCCACCAATACAATATCTCAATACTGTGCACAAACTAAAGTACGCCTAGGCAAGGCTCAATTCTCACTCTGATTTCTACCAGTGCAGCATTGACTTCAATGCTCTTATTTCAGATTTTCACTAAAGGAATTGAAATTGGAGGCAGACTTCTCTTTGAGCAGCACTCAGCATTATGTAGTTCAGCAGAATTTACTCAGTTTCTATTAGCACTTATTCAAAGTTGGTCACAAGTGTCAAATGAAGCTCCCATTTACAGAAATCAAGGTACTTAATTAAAATCTTACCAATAAAAAAGGGATTTTCCATTGTGTAATTGGAAGTCCAGATACTTAATCCTACTTAAAAATAACAAGCACTCACACTTTTAAATAAAGAAGTGCCCTTTTCATTTTACTTTCAATAGTGTGTGAACAGTAAGCTCCCTATGGTTTTAACCACTGAATTCTTATAATTTAAATGTTTTTGAACTTCTGGTAAATGTTCATATTTGTTTTTGACTTTGAATTTTACTATGTCATTTTATACTGTGAAGTTTCCTAGAGCCTTGTCAGGATAGGGAAGTTTCCTTTAGAAAGCAAGTTTTCATCAGGATTAATAAAAGAAAGAAGGCTGTATTTTTTTAATTAGTGTTGAGCACTATCTAATATGCCAAGTCACTTGAACCAGCAGTTCAGGGTCAAATCCAAAGGGTTTGATACTGCTTTCCTACCTGCCCATCAAAGGTAAACGATGAGTTAGGGATGTGTAATGATGATTTAGAGTCTGTGTAACAGCAGCTATCTAGCATGATGGAGATCCTCTCCTCTACAGACTTCAGGTTTTCACAACGGGAGTCTACATCTCATGCCCTAATTTGACAGATGGAGAACCAACGTACGGAGGATGGGATAAGATATATCTCAGGTGATCCAGCAGGGCAGGTCTCTTTAAAGCAACCAGTGCTACATCCAGTAGGTCAGGCTGCCTGAAAAATAAATTATCAGGGCCTCAGACTCCACAGGTCCCTTTCAGGAAGCAGATAAAACACTGAAAAATCAATCCTGAATGTGGAAGACACATATTTTGAATCAACAGATCTTTTTGACCAGTGGGACCTCCAAATGCAGAAAGACCAGCACAACGCTGTGTTATAACAATTACACCATTTATTTCCAAATTTACATCCATGAGCATGCTCACTGAGTTTCCTGAGGCACTATAGCAACTTATGAAATGATTGGGAAAGTATTTATTTAGACATTGTTTAAACAGGACCATCTGGGAATTCTTTTTAATATAAGCAGAAACTAATAGAGAACTTATCCATTTGGAGGGATACTGTGCAGGGACTGGTGTGTGCTTACATGTTCAAATTAAATTGCCTTTTTGCTTGTTCTGCATACCAGGCAAGTTATGAATCCTTGTCTTTGAATAATTTTATCTACAATTTGAGATCATTGTGCTGTGCTGGATTACCATGGACAAAGTATTTTTAATCATTGCTGAAGTGCAGGTGGAGCAGCAGAAGGCATCTCAGGAGTCTTGTAACATTCACCTTCTTGCATCTGAAGACAAAACAAAACTGTGAGGTTCCTCTTTGTAGAGAACCTCCTCCTCTCCAGAAATCACCATAGGTTTTGGCAGAATAACATGCCATTTGGCAGGCTTTGTGAGGGCTCAGGAATTGCCAGGCCTTCATTTGCCAGGAAAGAAAACTGATCCAAAGCTTAAAGGAGTCAACTGAGAGTGTTCTTCTACTGATACACAGACCCAGTCAAAATGGTCACTGGGGTATCTCTGCCCTAGTGAGCTCTGTTACCTATGTGAGCAGGAATGCTGTGCTGCTGTACACCATCCTTCAAAGCCTGGTCAACAGCACAGGTTAACTAACAGTGTGATGTGTCCCTCAGAGGAACAAACTTTTAGAGGTGTGAGTTAAGGGCTTTGGAGATGTCCAGTCCTATTTACCACTGAGATATTTGTTCAATTTTTAATTATCCTCATGACTAGAGCAGTTATATTACAGCTTAAAACTCTGTTCATCCTCTACACTTCCTTTGCTGAGTTTGACATACTGCAATAAGCTAGAACCTTAATTAAAACAAAAACTACGAGAGTCCTTCTCAACTATCCAGAATATAGGCACCTAAATTCAGTGCCTGTTTTCAGATTCCTTTGAAATGGGTGGACAGTCATCCACGGAGATCGCTGAACTTCTGTGAGGTTTCGAGTCTTATAAAGATGCTTAACTTTCCTGAAATTAGGCAGCATTAAACTGTGAGTCAAATTTAAATTCACCTTCACTTCCTATCCATAAGCCAAGCTGTGTGCAGTATTCTTAGTCTAGAAGCTTACTCCAAGAGGAGTCTGTTCACAACAGACATAACACAAACCATAGCAACCATTTAGTTGATAGGATCAAAACTGCAAATATAAGAATATCTGTTGTGCTCTTATTCTAATTATTATCCACTTTCTCTAGTTTTCTCCAGAGATTTGAGACTTGTTTGTTGCAGCAGACATATCTATTATTAATCTTTAGGTAGTTAGTAGAATAATTTGCAAGATTCATTAACAAGTATCACCTTATGGATTACTAAAAAGCATCTATGCTTTTGCTAATGAGCCCCAGTAGTGCAATACTTTACATATTTTATAGCCAGACAATTATGTGATGCCTTGCTTTTATAGTCAATCTGAAAATAAATTGTTTGGGACATAAAGATAAATAGCTAACACGAGAGTAGTTAGCACTGGGAAATCTTGCCTCCTGAGCTGTTGAGTTATAACTGTGAAGAGATGACACATTTTCAAAGCATTCTTTTATTATTTCTAAAATCCTGCAGCCCACAAAAAAATGCCTGTTATTCACACTTAGGATAAATCATAACAAATGCAAAGAAAAAGGAGCCAGGGAGTTTCAGAACTAAACTGTTCCTCTGTGGAATGTTTTGTTACTTTGCTTTTAAACAGGTTCCGTCTAAAAATAATGTAGATATTTAACACTTGCCCATTTAAAGTGATAATAAAATATGTAATACATCAGTAAGTATCTGGTGAAATCATTCAGCTCTCAGAAAATGGCAGCAATTAGTATTTAGCGTACATTCACATGAACTGGTTACCTCCATGAAGTCAAGTCATTCACCAATTTACATGAGTGAAGAATTCACCTATTTCTTCTCGCATTCATCCAGGAAAAAATATTTGCTTCAATTCCGAGGTGTCCTTGAGAAACAACACGCTGTTCTTTTGCTTCACCTGTTATTCTAGGTTTCTCATTTCTCCCTTTTGTCATTGTCCTCTTTAAAAATATCAGTAAAGCAAATCCATCACAAGGGGTGGCAGTTCAGGCGTCTGGCACTGGCCTGCCTGTATGTCTCAGCACAGCTCTGGAGGGACCACCTTGAGGCATATGGGAATAATTCACTCTCAGTGCCCATTAAATCTTTAGCCTCCCCTTTGAGACTGCAACAAGGGTGCCAATTAATGTCAATTGTCGTGGTGGTTTATGTGACTGGGACACCTGCCCACGAGGAGCTGAACAGAGATCACTGGCTGAGATGGTGCAGCCCTGGTCTGTGATGCACCAGCATGTAAATAATTTCACAGGTGATGCAGCAGTCTTGACTCATCACAAACGTCGTTCATTACCAACACGGTGGAGTTCGACCAGAGCGGAAGGCTCTGTAGCACAGCTCGGTTCTGCTGTGGTTGGCTCCTCTTTCCATGACCTCTCTCTTGCAGCGGGGCTGACGTCCTCTATTTTCTTCTTTGCGAACTGACAAGAATCAATGCTTCATTGATAGCTGCTGCTTACACAGCTTTGCAGTCTGGCAGGTATAGACCAAACTTGTGAAAAAGAAGAAGAAGAAAGAAAAAAATACTTCTATTCTGTGTAAAACCCACTAAAAAACAAGTTCTGCAACAAGTGAAACATCTGGCTTTTTGCCTCAAGCTTGTTAGGCATTCATGATGACAAGGCCAAATTATTTAGACTGAAACTTCCTTAAAAAAATGCTTACTGCCCAGCACCACTCCATACAGCAAGGAGTAGGTGATGCCCTTCCCATCACCATAGATTAGCTTTTCCTCGCACTGCAGAATTACATTTTTTAGAAAAAAGCCCCTCAAGTCAGCCAGGCCAGCCCAGTTCCACGGCAGGTCCCCAAAACCCTGCAGCAACTCCACAGCGGGCTGGTAGCTGACACCATCCACAGTGCCTTGAGAAACAACCTGCTCAGCGTCTCCCGCTCAGCCTGCCGGAGGCTCCGGCCCATGGGGAGATACTTGTGTGGGGCAACACCACGGTTACTGTTGCAATCTGAGGGAAGAAGCTAGAAATCTTTTTAATTTTTTAATTAAGGTAGTGTAAGGCTTAAGAGATGCACAAGGCGTTTACAAAGTTCTCAGATTGCTCGGTCCAGAAACTAGGTTGCCCACCCAGACATCAGCTCCTCTTGCAGGACAGCAGAAAGGAAAAATTAACAGACTTTGCTAGGATATCCCCACCTTTTTGTCCCTTCCTGACTTTCTGGGAGCTATACTGGTAGACTGAGTCCACTAAAACTGTGGAACAGATTAAAAAAATGAATCACAGTGTATTTTAAGGACAGTCGTATATTTAGACTGGATTTTGACAAGTATGTAATGGTGGGGGTCTTTCTTCCCTCAGGACACATTTGTGATAGGTGTAAAATGGGTAGCCATGTCCGTAAGACAAAAAGTCTCAGTATCAATAATGTCATCTCTGTGTCTCTCGGTGCGCCAGGTTCCCTAGCTGAGCACACCAAATCCCACGGCAGAATTGTATCAGGCAGGGCAGACATATCAGACAGACTTCAGTCTGTCTTCAGAGTACAGGCTCCTCTCCTCACCTTGGTCTCCACTTGCTTGCACAGCTGCCACGAGAAAGGCAGGATGGAATCACAGTGGTTGGATAAAAACTTGCGAGACCAAATCCTACCTTGAATTACATGAATGAAACTGGCACTAGCAGAGTGAAGGAGAGAAAATCTGAGCTAACGTGTGCATCTCACAGGATCCTCAGACTGTGGGTCAACCCAGAGATGGCGTTGTCAGCAAGATCAGCATTTCCATGGGGGATGGAGTTTCCCATTGGTATCGTTGTGTTATCCTCCATCGTGCAAGAACACCAAGAGGAAACTGAAGCCAGTTTGCTGGCACAAAGGGCTGTTCCAAACAGTTCTAAAAAAACTGCTTAGAAGATCTCACAACTCCCTTTCCTTCCCAGTGTTTGTTCTTACCTGTTAGCAAGGCCTATAAAAAATTCCTTCTGTATTTCTTATAGAAGAGAGATACCAGTTCCAATGTCATAGTCCCATTCTGATGTCAGAAAATGAATCGATCTTAGAAAAATTTCCCCATGTTTATAACTACCATCAACTTTCTGTCCCTAGACATCACATAGCAGTGCCATAGGAGGTTAGACTTGCAGAATTCATTTCAGCCCAAACCTAGGTGGATTTCAGCAGTGGAGAAAATGGCCCGATAACTGCACAGATTAAGAAGGTGCATGGGGTTCTCTTGACCAGAAGCCATAAGTCATGATGCAAACCTAGCACTGGGTAAAGAAGGCATTTTAAATTGTCTGAATCTGAAGTATTTTTCATAAAGTTGTCACCACTTAATTTTTTCTATGAAAATATTCCCTCTTTCCATGAAAAATATATTTTGTGATTGACAGTAGGATTTTTTTCTTCCCCTTTACTAGCTGTTTCTTTTTTCAGTGTTACTGTGGCCTTTTTTTTTCCACTCTGTCACCAAAAAAAAATTTGAAAAAGAAATCAGCAAAGAAAAAAAAAAAAAGAGGAGGGAATTAAGTCTTTAATTAAAAATTTTAAAAGTCTGTGGGAAATCTCACTTAGGCTTTCAGAAAAGCAAAATGTTTTAACCAACTTTGGTATCAACAGATAACACATGTTTATGTATGCGTGCATGTGTTTATATAACATTTGGCGTGGCAACTTCTTTGGAAAGTGAATTCACAAATGAAATGCAACTTATATCTATTTCTCTTCAAATCTCACTTCTTTACAGAATAACTGTTGTGCCAGATGCAAGTTATTTAGGTAGTGTTTGTTCTATACCTCCACAAAAGCAGGCTAGAAATACTCGAGCAGTTATCAATTATTGTAATTTACTACTCTTCGAGTGTTTCTTAGCTTATTAAAAAGAGAGTGGAGTGTTAACCAGAAACCATCTCCTGTAAGCTTTTACTCTCCACAGCTCCCCGTGTTGTATCACTAACTGTACCCTGTGGTGACTGGGAATAACCGGCCACATCTCACCCTTGGGTTTCAAATATCCATCTTTTGGCAGCGGGCAGCTAATTTTGAGAGTAAACATGGCAAAATAAACTAGATGGTTTGTGAGTGGAGGAACTAATGAACCTTGGGCTTCCCCCAGCCAGGCTTATGCACCCTGTCCCGCCTACAGACCATGTTTAAGTTTCTCTTTCTGCCTCATATGTTTATATATTTCCCCTTTCTTTTTCCCAGATGTAATCGCTCACTGATTTTCACTGGAATAATATTTGGCCTCGTTCCTTGATTTTCGGTGGAGCCTGTGTTAAAATTAATTGGTCCTCCAGGACCAACAACATTTGTCGATATCGCCAATAACCTGTTACATACAGAAGCAGATTCTGCTCACCCAGGGGAATAATTAGGGAGAAAATTCAGTGCAGAAAACTTTATGGAGATTTTTTTCCTCTTTTCCTCACTGGCGTGGGCTTTACTAGGAAATTGGCTTATAGTCCTGACATACTGATGAACTGATTCATATGACTGAACGGCTGTCAGTGCATATTTGAACTCATTGCCAGCGAGTTCAGTGAGATCTTACTTTGTGCCACAGTACAAGATGGACAATTTTCTCCTTTTCTTCCAATGTGTCCAGCTATTCCTTAGTTATATTCGGTTTTTAAACTGGCCCCATCACCTTGAATTCTGAATCACCCATCTGCCAGTAAGCTACGAAAACTGCAGAGTGGTAATGCCACCCTGCAATTAGTTGTACAGTATAATTAGTGTATTTTCCAGGATTTCTGAGTCATGTCTTTCCAACAGTCTGCAGTGAGAATTATAGAGGTGTTTCAGGCTTAGGTGTCCATGGGAATCAGATCCCTTTTGTGAGAAGCTCCTGAAAACGTTAAAGACTATTCAGAACAAAATTAAATTATAGTGAGATATTATTATGCTGGAATTGAGAACTGATGCTGGATTGCACACATATAGGCACAGAATTGTACAAACTGGAATAAAAAAGAATAAAAAGAAACTTCTGAATATTAAACTTTGCTTGTAAGCATGTCAGGGCAACGCCTTTATCTTCTTACAAATCTAGATGTCATTGAACCCCTAAAAAATCATGGAATAAATACCAAAAATCAGACATTTTAATTACATCTCCCATCCCTCCAGATTTTTCCCATGCATAGTGCAAAGTTAAGGGTTGCACCCATCCACTGTGCAGGTGCATCCCTTCTTTGACAAACAGTAGGATTTCCCTGGGATCAGAAAACTGCAGGCAACATGGAGAAGTTCTCATCCGAGCTTCCATTTTCTTATCCCTTTGATGTCAGACTCACAGGGAATGAAAATGGCCATCCGAACATTCACTTCTGCTCGACAGGGCTGTTCCGTTGCCACCCCAGCAGCCAAACGTCAGAGGGATCCCGCGGAGCTTTGCGAGGGGTGGCAGAGGCGTACGCTCATGTTTATTCCGTACCGCAGCGAGGTGTGATCGGCCGAGTGCTAAGCACTGCACATTTACCCATGCATAACCAGAGTTTTTCTCATTTAGCCAATTGCCCTGCACTCTGGCTGTGGGTGGGTAATTTGCATAATCATTGCCCAGGTACAGAGCAGTGTGTGCATCCCCCTGCTCTGGCAATCAGCCACCGCTCACCCAATCAGGGATTTGCATAATCCCTTTGCAGCTCTTTCCCAGCAGCTTCACTCTGGATATGCAAATCCCTCCATTCTCGTTGGCTGCTGCGATTCCTCTGTGCCGATTGGTTTCTCTGCTGCTTATTTTTCGGATGTTTTCCAGCAGTAAAGACATTTCTTTTGCTCCTGATGCCCTTTTCCATGAAAAGAAGAGAGAAACCAGACTGAAATCTCCACGCAGATTGGTGTCTCCAGCAATTTCTTCTTCCATTCCCTTTTGATCTTCCCTGTCCTATCATCCCACCCAGGGCCAGGCTCCCAGGCAGCTGACCTGGTTGTGGCTCCACCAGAAGATCCATGTCCCGTTTTCCACTGGAGCTTTGCAAGATGACAGGTACAGCCAGGCCAGGTCCTTTGGGAAGGAGAAAGGGAAATGAGAGGAGGCAGAGGGGAACACAGGAGAACCTACGAATGGATAGGTCACCTCCAGAGATATATGTCCCAATTACCTTACTGTACTTAATCTATGTAATTTCTACAGCTATTTCTGGCCTTTCTGCTCCTGGACCATTGAGTCTAATGTGTTTTCAGGGCAACGCAATATATACAAGCAGCTAACATGAGCTCCGCAATACCAATGTCCCTCATGTATCCCATTTAATACCACTATATGTTACATAGCTATGAAATGTAAAGGTAAAATCCTGACTTCAGCAAGGTCAGTGAACAGTAGAAGCACATTGCATGAAAGCTGCAGGTGAGTGTGGCTGATTTTCCTTTCAAATAATTTTAAATTAGTATATGTAACTCCATTTCCTTTTAATGTGTTGTACCAATGCACAAGAAAATCACATATAATGAGTGCATGATGAATCATCAATCTCAGAAATAAGGTTGATTACCAACACCAACATTATCATAATGTTGAGGTCATGCCTTCAATCTGGAAAAGGTATTTTAAACCTCAGGATAATTACTTGGTTTTGAAAAAAATAAATGGTATTAACTTCAACTGCTAATGGAGTAAAAGGTGCTCCCAGTCTGACTTCTGAGGTCATAGGCTATTTGTGATATACAACATCTTTTCCAAGACCTTTCAAGGAAATAACCTTAGGAATGATGTATGGCACAGCCTAATAGTCTAAGAAGAGTCTTTTGCTGACCAGTCAAATAGTCGTGCACTCAGATTCCCCACATTTTATGATGTCACAGAATACCATAATCCATAAATCTTTGGTAAATACCTACTTATCTCTAAAGCACCTATACACATTGTTGACAATGTTTTTGTAGAACTGTAAATTCTTACTCGTTACAGGTATTTTAATGTTTCTGCAGCTCAGATATTTACTGATCTGCCCTAGGAAGAAATATGCTTGAGGCAAAATTTTTACTTTATTGCTGTCTGTAATAGGCAGATATTTTTCTTGCAAGGGATTTCCTGCAATAAATACCATTGTCATTCTTACGACTGAAGTTGTTGCCTTGAAACACCTTGTCCTGAAATACTGCCTTCCCAAGCCATTATTATATAATTACTACAGCTTTTGACCTAGTTACACAAAACATACAGGATGCTGTTCTTTTCTCTTCAGTATTCCCAAGGAAAGGACAAAGAAGAAATATTTATTTTTCAGGTGAAAAATCGGTTAACTTAGACCTACCAGGAGCCAGGTACAAAACCCCTCTGAGTTGTCTCTGAGGCAGTATGTGCTTTGTAGCCCCAGTGAACACCCCTGTTAGCAAGGGATTGCGAAAAACACGTTAGAAATGATCCAATTACCAGTAAACTCGTCAGATCACAGGGTGACAAAGGAGTTGCTTGAAACGGTACCAGGGTGTCACAGACTGACGAGACTCTTTCTACTGCCTGTGAGCTCTGGTGTAACGCACGTGCAACAGAGGTGGGTTGAGTGGATTGAGTTGGGTGGAGGAGGTCTTGAGTGGGCTCACGACCACCGTCTTCCATTCTCAGCCGGTATACAGTGCTGAAGGGGCAGAAGCAGAACCATCCACCAGAGCAGATCTTTCCTGTTGGCTTTGTGGGAAGACAAGCAAACCAGAGGAAAAGGAAGGTTCAGTGGGGATAGTCTAGCCCGAAACAGTAGCCACATTCAGCCACTTTTATGAATGCCCAAAGCAGTACATACAGTCCATGTACCAATGCTGAGGATGAACGATTCCGGTCCCCATCTTGTCTTCATAGAGTTATCCAAACCCCAGCACTTAAAATGCCTTCTACATAGAGGACTATGGTTGACATCAACTCAAGGAGGCCTGAAATAATCTCCTTCGGTCAAACAGAAGCATACAGCTGAAAAATTACTTCAGTTTGTCCTTGCAAAATACCAAAAACTTGTTGCCAAGCCAGGCAAGTGTGGCAGATGAAATCCATTCTTTGACCAGTCTGAACTGTTGTTCTCTCTCCCCATTGCATATTTGCCACAACACCACTTACAGAATTTTAATACAATACTTCAGAATATTATATTTTTTATATACAAAATCCAAAAATGTTTTATTAGTGTCCCAGATCTCATTGCAGTCCTGTAGTTTCATTTGTTTTTAAAAAAAAAATCTTTTTTTTTACCCTCTGAAATACAATCTTGCTTTACAGGCAATGAAATGTTTGCTTTCTTATTGGAGTGCTGCAGCTTCCTGTTTGCAAGTACTAGAGCCCATGCTCTTTAAACTGCAGTTGTTATTAATAAAGGTCTCAATGACTGACAAGTCCCTACTTCATGCCTCTTTATTTTACCCATGGGAGATGATAGTTAAGCTGTATTGTTTGATTTGTATACATTGATGTTCTGATAGCACTGGCCACTTCTATTTCAGTTGGAGTGGAAATACATTCCTTGTTGGCTCCTTATTAAACATTTGTTAGGCAATTTTTATGTCCACTCAGAATCTCTTATTTTCTAACTACTTAAACACTGCTCTAATTTTTGGTCATTTTCTAATCTCATGTAGTCTTCTGAGTGTAGGAAAAAAAACAACTCCCTTATTTATGTCTGATTCTCCCTTAACTTCCCCAGTTCTTCCAAAAATGTCTCTGTATAATTACTGTGCTGTTAAACCACCTATCCGGAATTCCTTAGAAATTTACTTCTTATCTCCCTTGGAAGTAAATCACAGTTTAATCACCTGCCAAAGCTGGTATTAAGTGTCCAATTAAAAAACAAACCTTTGCAGCTTATCACTTTATGCAGTAAGGAACAGGTGCATTTTTAGGTGAGTCCTGGGCCAATTTCTATTGAATTATCTGGTTGGACTCCCACCGGCTTCACAGGGTGTGGAATGAGGCAGATGGTGGAGGATTTGTTCGAGGTAAGGACCTGATGGTTGTCTTCTGAGCCTGGACAACTCCCCCAAGGCTCATTTGAAGGCTGCAGGTCCAAAATTCCTAAGGACCTGGCCCTTTCCTTATTACATTCCACAGCCATACAGCTGTGATTTTGCACATTAAGCAGAACTGGAAATGGCAGGTACCTGAAAGAAACATCATTAGGAAAAGCAGCTGGAATAGCTGGGGAATCACTGAGGCGCACATCCTAACCAAACATTTCGTCATTGGCCCAGGCTTCCTACCCCTCTTTTGAGATGGTGAACAGCTCATCACGGCACCCAGAGTCGGTGTTACTGCCATTGCCCAACTGATGAATTTGGCATGAAGTTTGTCCTGGTTGCACCATTATGGTTGTCGCATTATTTGTGAGGACAAAGTCAGCACAATTCTGCACAATTTACACCAAGAAATTGTTCCAAGAAACCGTTGAGCCCATGTTGTTGGGCGTTTAGGTGGTTTTATGCTGGAAAGGCACTCATGCAGGAAAGCAAGGGGAAATCAGTGCAATAGCAAAGTCTCTAGACTCAGCTTGAGCTGTAGCATACCTGGAGTGTCATGCCAGGGAAAAAAGGGCTAGCAGTCATATTTGCCTTGCCCTTACCTGCCCATGCTTTCAGTCTGATCCCCTCTTTATTGAACTGTAAGTATTCCATCACCATGCACAGAGAGACATTATTTACCTTACGCTTGTCCTGTCCTATTTGCATGTCGGTTATGAATTTGTATACAGAGCTGTGTACTGTGTGCAGTACACAGTAAGTGCAGCATCTCTTGTAAGTCTTTCCTGACCACATACATCGGTCCAGCCAGCTTCAGCATGACATCTCAATTGTTCTTAGCGATACTAACAATCAAGCCAATCTGAAGAGACTCTCCTCTTTTCCTGTACACTGTATTTCTGTGGTGCTGAATAATGCACTGCACACTCTCTTGTTTTCAGATATCTTCATTCTTTAATCTTTTATGCAGTCTTTACACATGATGTATGATAAAAGGTAGTTTTTCCATATCCATAAATGGTGTCATTCCATAAACAGGTCATTTTGTCATAAGATAATGCAGAAGATATTTGTACTCACTTAGTAAATGTCCTAAAGGTATGTGAAAGCACAGAAGACTGTGACTGAATGGAAACTTAAATTCTTCTGATTCACTCTGCTATTGCAATGTACAAAGCCCTTTCAAGTGGATGTTGTTGCAAATGGATATGTCTGGGTCAGATCTTGAAGACCCTGCCTAAGGAAAACTCCTGCTGAACTCAAGCCCTGGGTGAGAAGTGAAGTCAGACCCTCAAAGTCTGTTCAAATAAATCAGGGCTGATTATCAGTGAGTGATGAAATTGCCGTTTTTGCGCAATGATATGTACACATTTGGCTGTTTGAGATTTTTGTAGTTACATTCATTTCAGTCATCTTGTTAAATGAAAAACAGATGCCACCATCAAGTATTAAAGCTCACAAAGATGGATTTTCACATTTCTTTTAGTGAGTGTTTTTATCAATAATACACATGAAAAGGGCCTGGGAAGTTTTATTACATTAATTTAGCCACCATAAATCAGCACAGAATACAAAACTCATTTAAGTTACCACCTTAGGGCCAACATAGGAATGATGAAGTGTTATGTTCCAACCCTTACCACGGATTTGGTGACAATCCTCTTTTTAAACATTGGCGAAGTGATCGCAAGGGAGTTAGGAGTGATGGACTTTGTGACAGTTTCTTTCTGCTCATCCAGAGAAGACAGGAAAGCAAAGGCAGACCCGGTGCAAAAAGCAGCTCGCTGGTGAGGGTGCGTTATCAGTCCCTGCCAGGGCCAGGGCAGAGGAGAGGAGCTGTGACCACTGCACGCTACACGGCGTTTGCTCAGCCTTGGTGCAACTCACGCTTTTGCCTGGGAAAGACATCGTTTTCCTAGCTGGTGGGTCATCCTCTGGAGGAGTCGTTACTCAAAAGGGATTTGAACTGCTGCAGGCAAGCCAGAAGGAAGGACGCAACCCACGGGTGAGCGTGTGTCACTGGTCCTCCCCACCACACTGCATCTCCGGGCAGGGTGGGAGCTGCCACAGCCCCTGGCTGCAAAGGTAGGACTCTTTTTGTTCATGCAATAGGAGCTGGTGCTTTTAGCTCTAAAGCACAGACAGCCCTGGTTCAATCCCCGCTCTGCTAGCTAATTTAGCAGCGGCCACAGGTGCTTTCCTAATCCAACCACGTCTTGCATCCCGCATCTCAGCCCTGCTTTACAGGAATCCTATTTGGCTGTATAATTGCTGCCATCCTCAGACAATTTCCTCTTGTGAATTAATAAAAATAATAATAATAATAATAATAATAATAATAATAATAATAAACCTGAACTATTGTTGGGATTTTTTACTGTTATTAATTGCTTGCTCCATCAGTCCTTTGGTCTTCCTATGGAGATGACCAACAGCAATGCCAAGCAGAAAACTGTTGTTTTGTTTGAAACTGTCATAAGTCTCCTAAAGCTGATATTGAGACCACCAGTTTGTTCAGGAGAGGACATGTTCAATAACTATCAGGTGATGATGACTAACTGGTTTATGGAGTTAAGTCAGTGGTCTAGAAGTGAAAGGGGCTTTTTGTTTGTTTGCTTTTTTAATCTCAACACCAATCCTCAGAGCCAGAGTTACCCCATTTTTGTCTCTCCATCAAGCTGTGGTTATACTGATTCGTCAAGATGGTTTGAAATTCTTTTCCCTGGTCCTTTGAGACCAGAGGCTTCTTTGTTCTTTAATATTTTCCTCTCCTCAGTATATTTTAGGCCGGTTCTCTAACCCTGTCTTGTTAAACATAATTGGACAGGACCTTAATCGAGGTGACTACATCAAATGTCATGTTTTCCTCTTCTCTGACCAGTGCTGTACCCACTTCCAGGAGCTATTCTTTGGGAGAAGCTGTTTCTTAGGAAGTATAAATGTTTGGAAAACAAATTAGCTCCAAATGTGACTAGCCATTCACCCATAAGTCATGATTTGCCTATTTTCCCATGCTTTGTTTCTTGTACCAATCAAAGGGAAGCTAAAAACAAAATAGATTAAATGTTTTCGCAACATAGCATCAAAGGCTATAATTTTGTCCATTCACATAATTTAAACAAGATCAGCTAAGTGAATACTTGGAAGGGACGCATTCTAACTCACAAGAAACCTAAGTATTTCAGGAACTGGTAGTGTCTGTGCAAGACGGGCAGTTAGCATTGAAGCGATGCCACAGTGTGGTTTTCAGACAAAACTGTGAAAAATTAATCAGTTTTAATAGATCCAGTCAAAACGAGGGAACATTTTGTACACCAGATTTATGGGTTGGGTTAGAAGAAGTGAGATTCATTGACTGCAACATATCTTTTCAAAGCGCTTCTAAGTGGGAACATGGTGCTTTCCAGTCACTGAACGTTGTTCACATACTTTTTTTTTCCACTGTCTCTTCTTTTGACTGAAATGCAAAGCTAATTTCTTGATCCCATGATACTTTTCAAAGTATTAAGTACACAGCTGAAGAAATACGCACCATGAACTAATGAGCCAGTGAAAACAAGCCTATTTTTCTGCTTGTGAATCGCCTCAACAGAATGCAACTTCTACAACTATGGAAGCTTACAAATCCTCACACTTTGCTCATTTACTGTGCTAACAAGGAAAGGCAAGACTCCTTTGATTCAAAAGAAGAAGAAGGCTGGAGCTGAGGGCTTCCCCAGACCTTTGTGATGATGCTCGGAGCCCGCAGTGACACTCTGTCCACCTCCTGAGCCAGGGACAGTACCAAAAACAGGTCTTCTCCGGGGCTGCTCAAGCCCGCCAAGCCTTGGTAGGCCACGGGGCTGTGTTCAATTAGTGTGAGAGCAAGACAGAGAGACAACTGCAAGCTCCTTCTCATGTCCAACAGGCTCATCAAATCAAATATGTTACATCCGTTGCACTGAAGTCCTGGTGAGCTATTACGTCATCCAGAAGGAAAAATATTCACATTTGGATCATCCAGATGCAAACCCAGGAGCTTATTAGTGAACTTGTGTTTGAAGACACTGAATCACATTCAGTTACGTCTTCTAATAGTTGCCCGATTGCATGTCAAACAAGTCCAGCCTTGAGGTACTCTGCTTAAATGCCTTCGCACTGCTTGCGAAAACATCAGTTGCTCTGTAAAGGCTAAATAAATACGTAATTGCATTTCAGTAATATATTTTTCGCCAAAACAATTCTCAAAAACACTCGCAGATAAACCCATTGCCATTTAAACTGTGTATAAAACATGAGTTTTTATTCAGGGTGAAATCTTGGCCCCAGTGAAATCAATGGGAGTTTTGCCATTGACTTCAGTGGGGCCAAGATTTCTCCCTTGATGCACATGATATATTTTTCCTGACATTTAGTATGATGAAACAGCCCTGGTTCTGATTAGCCCAGGGTATAAATAGTATCAGTCAACTAGAGCAAAATTCAAATCAAACCTCAGGCATCTTTGCTGATGCCGCTTTGTTTCGGAGCGCTGCGTACTAGCGAAGAGACCCAAATGGCTATTTGGAGTCAAGGACCTCATCGGAATCGCTTTCTGTGGATTTGCATTTAACCACAAATCAATGCACGGGGAGCAAAGGGTTAGTAATCATGGAGGCATCTATTCATATGTCTTGTGACATACATTTTTCCAGCGTGAATTCTTCATTAAGAGAACCCTTGATGTCTCGCAGCTTGTTACCAAATTGGGCCTTGACTCTTAATATAATTGAGATGTGTTTAAAATGTGCTTCTCAGAAAAGTTGCCTCCACATTCGTGAAAACTATATACAATAATATTAGGAAGAAATCTGCCACTTGTTTTGACAAGTTTTATTTTTTAATATCTTACGAATGAGCATACGAATAGATTTTAACCTGTTGCTTTATGTTTGAATCAGCCATACTGCAGAGGGAGAGCAACAGAGCTTGTCTTCTGAGACCATTCAACAAATTGCTTGCACATTGCGCAGCAGAGAAAAGTATTTCTAATCTTTCCCTAAAATTTGGATTCCTTTTTTTTTTTACACAAAAGGAGAAAAAATGGGAACGTGTCATCGGAAAGCAAAACTAACGGAGAGACGGCGGCAGAGATGAATAGATGTTAAATCTAAAGGGAATTGCTGCAATCATGTCATTTACCATACAGAGTTAATCCACGGTTTCCAGGCCCTAATTGCGTAGTTTCCCTGGCCCGCGCGACGCCGTCCGTAGAGCATCTTCCGGACGGCCCCGGCGCGGACGGGAACTCGCCAGCCGGAGGGAGCCGGACCCTCCGGCAGCGGGGAGGCAGTGGCTCCGCGCACCTCTCCCCACCTCCCTCTTATCGCCGCCACTTCATTATCTGCCTCTGCAACACATGTGGGGCTGTGATATTTCATGAGACATGATAGAGAATAAGGACCTGTTATTTGCCTGCTATTCAGGCAAAACTCCCACTGGCATCTATGAGCCCTTAAATAGTACAGCATGTTGCAAGTGGAATTGTTTATTGTGTTCAGTCAGAGCCGGCTACAGCCAGCTCTCACTACTGACTCAACTACATGAAAACTCGCCCTCCTGTCATCCCACACTGCAATGCTCACTGGGCCCAGTTCTGTTTCCACTTAAGTGCTGGAATAAATGGAGTCAAGACAGCTCCACCATCTCCTTCTTCTGAACCCCAGCGCTCTTGAAAAGCAACAAGAGCGCCTGGAAGATGGAGACGGCGGATCAGACACTACCTTGGTGCAAAGGCAGAGTGATTTACACAGCCCTGTGAGCAAGGGGGGACTCGAGTGCCTAGGATCCGCTTTTACTGCAGCTCGCCCCTCTAAACACCAGCACATCAAAACCATGGCGTAGCTCAAAGTGAATATTGGCAGCAGGATTTGGCCTCTAGTGGGCCGAACAGATGGACCGTCCCCCACTCTCCTGCTTTGTGCTCCAGGCACAGCCCCTCGCTGTAGACTTATCCCCAGACATCTGCAAATATCTAACAGTGGCTGGAATTGGGACTTAACAGGTACTGTTGCAATTTACTTGGCTTTATAAAATCTCCTTGCAGCCTTATTCACACATACCACTTGGGAAGGCTGCATGCAGCAGGTTGTGTTCTTGTTTTAGTAGCGTTAAAATTCATCTCGTATCTCTTTCTTGCTAAGTGCAGGTAGATACACACTCTTGAGTGAATAGGATATGCTCCACTTGTGAAGTGTAGAAGCAGGTCAATAGACAACTTTCAAAAGGAACCATTTAGGATAATTAAGCAGCACATACACACCAGCAAGAGTTTATTTTGTATTGGAAGGCATGTGGTTAGGGAAACAATAGCAGTTTTTTCCCTGGAGAATGTTAATTAAATTGAACACCCTGGAAAACTGAACTATTCTTACCACAAATCTATAAATCAAACTGTTCTGTTTGCTTAATATAATGCTTTGCTATTCTAGTCACACTGAAGTGGGCCAGCCGCACAATGCCAAGATATTTCCATGATGAGCACATTAGAAACACTGATTGACTATAGATCTTATGGATGTAAGGCCAAACCCGTATCTCATTTACTCCGGAATAACTAAGATCAAAATCTGGCCCACGCTGTTCAGATTAGTACATAAATAACATGAAAGGTTTGTGAGCTCTCTAGCAGATGCATTATGTACTTGTTATTTGTACTATAGAAGTCCTTGGCAGCTCTAGTAATGGACCAGGACTTCACCATGCTAGGTGCTGTACAAATACAGAGCAAAAGGATTTCTCTTTCTGGTTTGCCAAACTAGCTTGAAAATACCTGTGAGCAGATATTCATCTCTCCTACTTATCTTACTTGAATGAGAGAGCAACACTCTCTGCCAGAGGGTACCGGAGGGCAGGCATTAGCAGGGTGGTCGACTCGGTCCCCTCTTCTCGGAGGCTAACGGGGCTCTTTTCATTAAGGGGTATTCTAACTCTGAAGTTCATATTCCCAGTTTTTATACCCTGGGGCCAGATTTTCAGCTGGTATAAGTCAAATTTCCCAACCAGACTGAGGCTGGCAGTTGGGGATTTGGCCAGCTCAGTAGCAGTCCCTGAGAGCATCACCCCCAGCAGGGCTCAGTGCCGCCGTGGGTCTTCAGCTGCCGCTCAGATCTGTATCGCAGGCCACGTCAAAATAGACTGCACACACAGGGGCCAGTGCTCGTGTTCTCCTTGCAATACTCTGGGTTGATCCAGAACACGGGAAAATATTTTCATGTTTTCTTCAGTGGGCTGTGACTCAGGCTCCTGTGGAAAACCCTTGCCTTTCCCATTACACACAGTTGCTACTCATTGGAAGAAAGGTCATTTTAGTTCCAGCCTGCCGACTTGCTATCTACATCTCACTTAGATGCTAAACAGAGTTTAAGGAAGGAAAAGATCTGAAATTTCAGGTTCTGAAAGGAGCTTTGCATGCGCTGCGGACATGAGTTTAATACCAGACTGTGTTCTGCAAAAGCAGTGCACCGGAGTGAGTGTGTGTCCCTGAGACAGTGGCAAGTTTCAGGAATGGTCGTGTACAGAGAAACGAAGGAGCTACACCAACCTTCGCATGGTAAATCACTAGCTGTACAAATCAGGAGTGGACTAGTATCTCTGGAAGCTGTTCTCCTTAAATAGAAATGGTCCAAGAGATGCATAATTGGTAACGGTCTTTGTGGTATATGGAAGATTTTCTGGGCCATGTATGCATCACAGAGTCTGTATCAGTCAGCAGCACGAAAAGAGACCTGGACTCAAATAGCCACAGGAAAGCAGAATCAGGAGGACATAAGTGTACCCTGAGCACCTTAAACTCACCAGTGGCATGCCTGCTGTGCCGTTAGCTGAAAGGGTTCTCATTCTAAGGTCACCTGTATGGCATCCCAGCAGTGAATGTAAAGGCTTCTGAGACCAGTCGTGACAGAAGGCAGCCTCATTTATCACAATATCTGTCCTGTTCATTGAAAAATCAAAAAAGGCAACTTCTTCCAGCAGTCTTAGCATGAGAGCTAAGAGCTCACTTGCTGCCTTTCAATCGTACCTCATCCCTGGGCCAGAAGAGGAAAGGTTTCCAACGTTCGACCTGATGGCTCCACTCAGAAGAGCAATCTTATGTTGAATTAATAACCCTGCGGTGACAATGGATAGGCAGGAAAAGACAGATATTTTGTGTCACCCTAAAAAACTGAGGAAAAATGCCAGTGTGGAACAAGGGCTATAAATATGTGCACAGCTCTTTCACAATTTACTGGTCTTCATTTGTAAGATAAAATGTAAAACCTTTATTTTAGAGCATGTAGATTTACTGGTCCTTAATGTATAGCCCAAACATGCTACATATACCCACTGGAATGGTTTAGCTGCTACTGGATTGCAGTTATTTCTTGTAAAAACAGACAGTTCTTCGGCATTAAAATAGTGTCATGAGATGCACATAGCTGGAACTTTCCAAAACATGTAATTTAGTCTTTTTGAGGGAGTTATTTTTAATTCTGTCATGTATTAATATTTTGGGCTTTCTCACAAGATTCGCAGAAGTATGTTATATTAAGGGAAAGGTCTGGTATAAATCACAGTTGTACAGCCAGCCATCAGTCACATTACAGGAAAGAATGAACACTTCTTTCATTCTCGCTTTTGACCCCTCCAACATTGTATTGTCCCTGCTAATGAGCTGAACATTTTTGCTGATTTGTTATATGTAGCAAATATAGAAGCAATGAAACCCATCTGTGTAATTTATTCATTGATTTGGACTCAAATCCAAGTGTGTTCTAAGTAGCTCTTGTCTGTGTGCATGTGTGTGAGAGAGAGAGAATAGCTCATCGGCAGCAAAAAAGTCCTAAACTTACCTGCTTGAAATATTTATGAATAATGGAAAATACCCTGAATCTCCTTGTGTGCGACCCAGCAGCCATTTCAGAAATGGTTTACTGTTGAGTAAGGACCACCGGTCTCAGTCCTACATTTGTGGTAAGATCACAAGATCATTTTTTTAGGGACGTCTCCTGATAATCCTTTGGTTTAAAAAAAAAAATCGAGGAAGGCTGGAAAGCTGCAATAAAATAAAGCAAACTCAAACACACTTTATGTCCCCCGCTTCGTGCTGGAAAAATACATCGTGATGGTAGCTCTGTGGGTGCCTTCTGATTGCCACTTTCTGTAAAACAATTTTAATCTGGGGGGAGTTGTGGCTTCTACCCCGAGCTTTTCAAAACACTGCTGATTCCAAGTCACCTGTTAAAAATGTTTTCCTTCAAGCCACCCAAGGGCCTATCTCTTCTTTCAGATGCAAAGTAACCTTGTGAAGGAATTGTTTTTAAACAGTTGGTTTCAGCCTGTTTAAGTTTCTTTTTTACACCTCCAGCCACTGTGGATATTTGTTCCGGGATCCAAAGCCTTCCACCCAAACAGTCCTGCCTGCGGGAGCGGGACGGCAACTCCTTCCACCCTTTATTATGAATGAAGGAGGGAGGCTTCTGCGAGCCAAGTTTCTGGAGGGGTGAAGGCCTGCGCGTACCTCCCAAACTTTCCCATCGCACAGCTGCTTTCTGGCTGGGAAGTGCAGAGGCAGAGCTGCTGAACGGCACTCACAGCTCTGCAGAGACCCTCTGCTTCGTCCTTCCAACAGTCTGGTGCCAAACCTTATGTGATCCAAATGAAGGAAGGGAAGAAAAAAATCCCAAAAAACTGGGAGAACAATTTAAACCACGGACAATATATTACACTCAGCGAATGGAGCAACAGTCTGATCGAAACCGAACTGAGACAGGGTTCCCCCAGAAGCCCTTCTTTCTTGATGAGTTGAACATTAACAAGCTGACCAGGTCTGAGATAAGTCAAAGACTTTTTCCTCCATTCCGCAGCCTTTTTTTTTTTTTTTTTTTTTTTTTTTGCTTGTGGAGTTTTTTTTCCCCTGGCTGAGTGCTGGTGGCAACAGATTAACAGGTCACCGGACTGGGTCTGAGAATTGCTGCCAATTACCTCGTCTCTGCTTGTTGCACTACAGTCTAATGGCATCATTTAACATGCACTTCTCTCCCAACACCCCAGCTGGTGACACCCAATAAAAAGTGTGATTGATAGATAAGTCTTGCCTGGGTCCATCCAGGGGGGGAGCGTGGCTCATCATTTCAGGGGTAAATGCCCTTTCCCCTTCCTTTTAGCTTCTTCCCCGTCCAGAGAGCCTGACCAGGAGCCTGCAAAGACTCCTTGCTGTGGGAAAGGGGGGGGATCAAGCCCTCCGGCCATTCAGCCAGCTCACCGGGGAGAGAGCGGAGAAGCGCGGCCGAGCCCCCCCCGGGGAAACCGGCCCCGACCCGGCGCTTCCCTCCCGCACCGGCTGCGAGTCGCTGAGTTTGAGCCTCCGCTGTTCCCCCCTCAGACAGCAATTACGGCGAGAAACATCTGAATCAACACAGCATCATTTACTTAAAGAATTGACAGCCCTTCCACTTGAACTGGTTTAAATTAGTCGACGCCACATTCTTTTCCTCCTGTGTGTTTTGTTTTCCGCCTGGTTTTTTTTCTTTTCACCCCCCTCTTTTAAATAGGAATATATAATTGCAGTAATTCACCCAGCTGAATGCGAAACAGTTCAGTGGGGGAGCGGTGGGGAGGGGGAGAAGAGAAAGAAGCCGAGGACACGGCTGGAGGGAGCTGCGCACCCGCGGCCGAGCGCTCCCCACCTTCCGCGGGAGGCTGCGGAGGGCTCCGCAGGTGCGGAGGACCCCGAGCATCCCCGGCCGGGCAGGAGCCGGGTTTGGGGGGGGGGGTGAAGGCCGGGTCCCGACCGGGCTGAGCAGTGTTTCCCAGCCCCTGGTTTCCTTACGGGGCCTTACCTTCCGGACATGTGCAGATGGAAAAGCGGGGACATTAAAATCAAATTACACACACGCATAAAGACAGAGCCCTTCGTTGGCAGCAGGGATGATTAAACGGAGCAGCTCGGGAAACCTCCTGTATGAATATTTGATGTGAAATGATGCGATCCCCCCCCCGAAGGTACAGGAGCCCTCCTTAATTAAACTGGTGTAAACGTTGCCTTTTACTCCTTTTTTCATTTAGGTCACGGGGACGAGCGGGGAAACCGCCCGACTTTTACCCTTATACCCGAAAAAGCAGAAGCAGCCCCGCATCCCGCGGGAGGGGGGGACCCGGCCGGGGCTGCGGGTCCCGCAGCTCTGGCCGCATCCGCGGGGGTGGGCGCAGGGACACGGAGCCCGGGGAGATGCGGGAGCCGATGGCCGCGACCGGCGAAGCTCCGGGGAGGGCAGGGACCGGCTCCCCTCTGGCATCTCCCGGCCCCGCATCCCACCGCCGCCAATCTCCATCCTCTCCCCGCCGTCCCCCCAGCAAGCGTTGGGGGGGACGGGGGCGAGAGGGGGTTAGTGGCCGGTGTCCCACCCCCCTGCCCATCTTTTACCCCCGTGCCCACGGCGGAAAAAAGGCACCAGAACGGCCTCAAAGTTGCTTTTCTGCCCACCGACGGCCGAGGCCGGGGAGGGTCGTTTCGGGGTTCTCCCGGCAGCTGCGGGGCGGCGGGGGCGGCTGGAGGGTCCCTGGGGGGGTGTGGGGGGTGTGGGGGACACCCGGGGCTGAGCCACCGGGAAACTTTGAGCTGCAGCTGCAGCGGTTTCCATGGCAATGAGCGGGGTGGCAGCGGGAGGGTGGTCCCCGCCACGGAGGACACGGCTGCCCACCCCGGGCAGCCCCCCCGTCTCCCTTCCTGCCCTCCTGAGGCCAGGATAGGGCCCCTGGGTAAGAGAAACACCCACCCGGGTGAGGAAAGAGCCCCCCTCGCCGTGGGGTCACCCTGCCCGCCCTGCCGTGCCCGCCGCCGGTGCTCGGCGCTGCACAGGCGCAACCGCTCCTGCCGCCCGGCCGGGACTCCCCGCTTTACCGAGCGGGGCCCTTTGGGGGTCGGCCTTGATTTGCCAGGGAAAACCGAGAGAACAGACCGACCCCAACCTCTCAGGACTTTGCCACAATGGTGAAAAGAAAGCGGATTTCCGAAAGCCCTTGACTCTCCCCAAGGCAAATTGGCGTGAATTTCCCAGCCGGTCCGACGCTGAACTCACGACCCTTCCCCACACTCCTTCTGACAATGTCCCTGCGACACTGTCGTTCAGTCCCACACCGCGACCTTGGCTTCCCCTTCCACACATGACATTTCCCTCTCTTCCCTCCTTCCTTCCTTTTCTTCCTTTCTTTTTGCTTTTCCTTTCTTTTTTCTTTTTCCTTTCTCTTTTCTTTTTTCTATCTTTTTCTTTTTTCTTTGTTTCCTCCCTTTCCTTTTCTTTTTTCTTCCTTCCTTTTTTCTTTCCTTTTCCTCTGTCTCTCTTTTCTCTGTTTTCCCTACCTCTCTCTTTCTCATTCTTTCGCTCTTTATTTCTTTTTCTCTTCCTTTTTCTCTCTCATTCTTCCTTACAGATTTTAGTCAGTGCTTTTGCAGGGACCTGGCTTCCTATTATTTTGCATTCCCCGGGAATTAAAATAAAATAACGTTATTCTTACGAAAAGACCTTTTCAAGTTTTATTGGAACAGCTGTTACTCTTCCAAATCCCGTCTTCCCCTTTCGTCCCTTTTTCATGACTCCAAGCAGTGACATTTGGCAGCCCACGGGGAAGCAGGTAGGGTTCGGGCTTACAGACCGCTTCAAAAAAGGCAACGTGTTTCCCGGACAAGAGGGTGACCCAGGAGATAACTCTCTAAAGAAGGCTGTATAATAATTTGGATCCTAAACATCCCATCCCGGCAAACGCCGCCTCTCGACATACGTATGCCAAATAAAATAGCCGTGATCGTGTGGATTATAAATGAGATCAGAGAAGAGTTTATCTGGGAATCTCTCACTCTC